>NW_005353629.1:1421059-1459919 GCF_000412655.1 Myotis brandtii
TTATTCACTTTTAACTAAGAGGAGATTGGTTCTCACTGATAAGAGGCTGGTTTTATTGCCCACGTTCTGTCTTCTCACCACCTTAGGGATGGGAAATTATATTCCCAGAGAGATGTATGCAAGTCAGAAGTCTAGATTGTTAGCAGGCAGTCAGCATTCAGCAGTGGGAGTGCTGCTCTGCTCTGGTGTTTTTTCTCCGACCTCCATGGCTGGGTTCGGTTCCGCTTCAAACAATGGGCCCAGCATATTTAGGGACCCGCGGTCTTCCTTCTCCCACCACCATGGACACACTGGTCCTCGGGGTTGGAGTCACAGGCACTTCTGAAACCTCCATGTGCAAATATGTCAAATGCTTTTAAATTAATCTAGATAGAATTTATTTCCAATGTTAATGGGATTTTATGAACTTGTGAGTAATGGTAAATTTAATCTCAAAGAACATACACAAGTACATGCAACAATTTTCTTGGAAGAACTGCATTCACTATGAAATAATTCAAAACAGCATGGCTACCCAATGAAGAGGCTAGTTAAATCAAAGGGTAGGGAGTCGGTGTTATAGGTATTGCTTGTGTGGGTCCTGGGGGTTCTGGAATAAAAGAACCATCTTTTCCCAGCGGCCTCATGCAGCATGTTCCGTTTCATTAGAGACAGAGTTACCTTCAGAGAGAGTCTGCAGCTGACTGCTCCATTGGAATGTTGCAAAGATGACTGACTAACGGGCGGAGTTATTCCTCAGGATGTTTCTGAGACACTAATCTGTGAACGTCCCCGTATCTCATGTTGCTCGCTGCTCTCTGATCACTACAGGGTTAGACATTTTCCAAGGCTCACCAAGGAAGAACGCCTCCTGTATATTTTGCAGCCGCCTAAGTCTCCAGTCTACTAATCACCTCTTTCCTCTGCTGTTTTCTGTGTTCTCACGGCTTCTTTATGTTATTTTTCAGTTCCATTCCCATAAGATCCCTCTGCTGTTTTCTGTGTTCTCTTCTTTATGTTATTTTTCAGTTCCATTCCCATAAGATTTTGGTAAGGTTGGTAAATAATGCAGGTGCTCAGTCTACCCCCTTAGACCCAAGGTCTGAGATTACTTGTATATGCAGAAAATTAACTCCCCATCTTGGAGAAGAAAAAGCAGATAAACCTGAAGCTACCAAGTATTAAAGTCATTTTTATTTTAGGAGAAAATATTGTTTCACTCAAAGGCTCTAACTCAATGTTTAAAAGGTGCTATATGTTAAAGGGTTTAATATTTCAAAGGAAGTTAGAAGGTCGCATAAGTAAATTAAAGTGTGTAAAACGTATGGGTTCGGGAGGACTCGGTGACATTCAAATTCCTCTGTCCTTCAGCCCAGACATGAGCGCTGGCTGGGTCCTGCCTGCGAGCAGTGAGTGATCCTTGGTGCCCACAGAGGGAGTCAGGCTCTAACAACAGGCTGTTGTTAATGCTCACACAAAATTCAAATCTTGTGTGAATTTTGGGATACCCTTTAGGTAAATGTTAATGGCTAAGTTAGCTTTTACTATTACTTATTCTTTTAATTGGATTGTCTTTTGTTTTTATTATTAGTAACTCTTGACTCACCTACTTCTAATCAATCTTGTCCTCTTTCTCTAGTTGGATTCTGGTCCTTTTCCTGATTGATGTATTATCATAAACTCAGTAATTAATGTATTGCTGCTCTAATTGAGTGGTAGCATTTGCCATTATAACTTAATAACATGATTAGCCCTATTAAACTGGTAAAATAGTTTGCCTTTTCAAATCGACTTCCTGAACAGGGCTCATTGTCTCTTATCCCAATGGATCATGGGCCGAGTGTTGGACCTTTTTTTCCCCTGTCATCTCAGGAATGCAAACAGTTCTAAAAGGATTGGGGAGAGTTTTCCTATAGTTTTGTTCTGTGAAAACTGTTTGTATCGATATTGTTCTGAGTCTCTTTTCTTTTTTTTCATGCCCTTTAAAAAACATGCATAGCCCCGTACGGCTCCTTATTTTGTCCCTTTGTAACTCGCCACTAACTGGCCTGGAGCACAAACCTGGATCATATTTTAATTAAATCATTGCATTTTTAATAAACGTGTATGTCCTATATGATTTACTTTAATGATAATGTCCCCCCCCCCCCACCGGTATGCACCAGGCGATCTATTCCTTAGTCCCTAGAGCTCTCACTTTATTCTTGGTTCATTATGAATGACTGGTAAACCTCTGTGTGTCCATCGGATGCTGAGAGATGGTTAGAGATGCCAAGAAACGACGGATGTGGTTAGGAAGTGGGCACTTCAAAACATTGAGAGGCGTTGAATCTAACACTCCCTTCTGAATGGACAGTGGTGGAGCCCGACACTCCGGTGACATTACTGCATGTTCTGGGCATGAAGACAGCACACGACTTTCATTCTCCGTTCATTTTAGGAAACTATTTGTCAGGTGACTTCATAAGCAATTTTCTGTAATCGCCATTAAATTGAGTCAGACAGGCCTCTCTAAGCGAATTGACATAATTAATAGGACTTTATTAACACAGCCAAAATGTTTTCCTTTCAGAAAATCTGACAGCACCCGAGCCCAGCGGTACTCGGCCACTGGCGAAGCGGACCCGGGTCTCCCTGCACGTCCCCTGCCACATCCCCGTTGGTGTGGGTCCAATGAGTTTCCATAGCAGGCAGGTGTCAGAGGCAGGGACATGAGCAACCGTGGGCGAATGACTGTGAAAATTAATAACTTCTATGGAGGCTCAATTTGTTCAGAGCCCTGGGCACAATGGATGATCACAAAAACACACCAGGAAGCAAAGGGTCCATTTGTGCCTCATGGGGGTTTGTAGTCATGGCCAAGAGCAGTCACCTACTGGGCCCAGCAGGGAGAGGGCAGGAGTTACACACACACCTGTCTAACTGCACAGAGAACGCAGCCAGGCTCAAGGGAAGGAATGGTTGCCACTTGGATAAAGGAGCAATATTTACCCATTTCTAAGGAGCACTGTGACTCACAACTTCTGTGGCATCTTAATCTTTTGTGATTTGTAGTTCCTGTCCCTATTCAGTTTAATTCAGCCAACATTTTAAAGTATACGCTGCCACGTGTAATATGCCTTGTTGGGTCTCATTGCTGCCATAATGGTAGAGTTTTAGCTTTATGTTCAAATACTTAATATCCTCTCTTTCCCTATTTATCTGTGTGTCCCTGTCTCCATCTCTCTGTCTTTCTACATACACACACTGTTACACACACACATGTATATATATACACATAGGCACACACATAGATAATACAGCCATTGACAAGAACAAAAAGAAGATGATGATAGTATAGAGAAGGAGAAGTTATGGATAAGAAATTTAACTTCTCTGATAAAAGAAATAAATGTATATTGTGAATCTGTATGTTATTGTTTAGAAAACCCCCTCATATATATGTGAATTACAATGGGGCAGATGTAATCATCCTATATAATAAAAGGGTAATATGCAAATCAACTGAACAGCAGAATGACCGGTCGCTATGACACGCACTGACCACCAGGGAGCAGACGCTCAATGCAGGAGCTGCCCCCTGGTGGTCACCGTGCTCCCACAGAGGGGAGTGCCGCTCAGCCAGAAGCTGGGCTCACAGCTGGCAAGTGTAGAGACTGTGGCAGGAGCTTCTCCCACCGCTACAGCAGCGCTAAGGATGTCCAACTGCTGGGTTAGCCTGCAGTCAGACATCCCCTGAGGGCCCCCAGACTGCTAAAGGGCGCAGGCTGGGCTGAGGGCGCCCCCTCCTCCACCGAGTGCACGAATGTCGTACACCAGGCCTCTAGTACATTTATAAGCAATAAATGATCAGCAGAATAATGAATCAGAAGCTGATCTATTGAAAGCAGAGGAGCACACGGGTATCTAAATGATGGGTAACAGAGGGGTGTGGGCTGTGGACAACGGGTGAGGAGAGAAGGTGCGCAGGAGCTGCTTTGCCAGGCTGGCCCAGAGCGGTGCCAGGCTTCATGCATCTTATGGAACGTGATTCTTCTAACCACCCTACAACCTAGCAATTAGGTTCCGATTTTGTAGGTAAAGTAACAGCTTTGAGTGATTTGCTTGGCCAGAATCACCTCTGAGATTTTACAGAAGCTTTAACGAGTGAGATGCTATGGTGCTACTGACAGCATCCAGTGGGCAAAGGATGTGTTTACATAGATTCCTGGAGGAAAAGAGGAAACGCAACTGTTTGGTGGTGCTAATCGCAGCGGATTAAGCCTGGATGCGGAGGATGACATGAGTGTTAAGCAGAGACCTACTAGGAAGAAGGGTCTTTGGGGGAAGAGAATGAAGAAACGTGAATGTTTTCTGTTCTCCTCTGTGCTCTCTATGAATTCTCAGCTCTCTCTCACACTAGGTCAAGTAGCATTGTTGTCTGGCAAATGGTTGGCCTGATGATATGGTCGATGATCAAAGGATTATGAAAACTACTGGGGAGAGTTCAGGGGTCAGTCCTGTGCTACTAGCAGTGGAAATAAACAAGGGGACTTCCTTCGTCCCGGAAATAGGGGAATTGTACCAGGATTCGCACAAGCAAGCAAGCAGAATGCTTCCTCTTTCCATGTTCCTAGGTGCCTTTCATCCCGGCTCAGGGCAGACCCTAGCTCAGCCGTATTTCTTTGAACTCTTGTGTGACTCGCCTGGGCCAAAAATGGTGTGTCTAGGAGTTATTTCCAATGACACTAATAGCAAAATAAAGCAAATTGCAGAACGTCCTCATTCTCAGCCTGATTTATTTGCCAAAAAGCTCCAGATTCAACTCTTTTGATGTAGAGCAGTTGTAAAGTTTCGAGGGTTTCGTGTGATTTGGAAAAGTGGCTAACATTCAGAACTCTCAATTATCTCTACAGCTCTGTGGAACTAGTCAAATTCTTCAATTGTTGCCGTTTGCCCAGCAATTCTAATGCCAGCGGACAGAATGCTTGCCAGGATGTGCATGAGCTGCAATATAGGACAGGTGTCAACCCCAAAGCCATCCTCATTTTCAGGAATTGCTAAGAGAGTTTATAGTAATCTGAACACACTTGGCTAAACGTCATGTCTCCACTTAGGTCATCTTTAAAGAGTACAAGTTTCCTTGATACTTTAAGACTCTCCGTGAACCTGGGATTAGACTACAAATTGCTTTATTCCCCCAGAGGCGTTAGGAATTCACTGTCAGCAACGCTCCCTCCATGCGCTCTGTGAGGGCTCTGGCTGCTCCAGGCGTAGAGTTTCCCGATTCTTCACGAATTGGGAGCAGTCCAGCCGGTAGCAGGTGAGGAAAGTCACTCTCACTTTTGTGAACATGAATTCTGAGAGACGCACTGACCACGGGACTTTGGCCTGGTACGTTCCCTGCTCTATCCTCAGCGCTCAGAACACTGCTCAGCGCGGAGGAGCGGTCTGCACGTACTAGTTACTAGTAACTAGCACTTGCTGATGAAGTGAACGCGTCCCTGCGAGTCCCAGAGAGCGGGTCAGGGTGGCCTCAGCCGAACAATCCCCGAGGCATTAGCTTCACCGCAGACTCGGAGGACGGGCATGGAGAGGCCGTCTTAACCACCCAACCCAACAGAGTGTTAGGTTGTGTATGTCAGCAGAACGAAAGAAAATGCTTTTCTTCGTTTTCTTAGTCATTTTTGTTAATATAGCTTAAACTATTTTAAACCATTATCCTCCAGAAAATCTCTGAACGTGAAAAACATAATTTAAATTTCGAAATCCTCCCAGAAGGCAAAACTCGGTCTAGCGCTGGGAATACCGAAAAGGGGGGTTTTGACTGGAAAAACTAGAGCGCCTCATACAGCGGTTCCCAACCTGTGGGTCGCGAACAATGAAAATGAATTTAAATTTCGAAATCCTCCCAGAAGGCAAAACTTGGTCTAGCGCCGGGAATACCGAAAAGGGGGGTTTTGACTTAAAAAAGCTAGAGCTCCTCATACAGCGGTTCTCAACCTGTGGGTCGCGAACAATGAAAATACATCCTGCAGATCAGATATTTACATGACGATTCATAACAGTAGCAACATTAGTTATGAAGTAGCAACGAAAATAATTTTATGGTTGGGGGTCACCACAACATGAGGAACTGTAGTAAAGGGTCGCGGCATTAGGAAGGTTGAGAACCACTGATAGAAAATAAAAATAAAAAAAAAGATGGAACTAAGACGGATTTCACTGGGGAGCATGTTCCAAAGGATAATTCTAGGATTTCTTTCACTAGGACATTTCCTGATGTTGTGATTCTTTTCCTGGCTTCTTTGCTCATGATTCCTCTTACAGATGATATTTACCCCAAACATAACTCAGCGATCTGCACATGCCCCTGTCACTGCAAGCTCTGGGGCAGGAGTACAGTATGTCGCCCCCTTTCCTGGTGTTCCCTGGGGAGCCAGCACCGTGCTGTCCACCGTGCCTGCTCATTACCAGGCCGCTGGACAGGCCGTGAGAGGATGTTGTCAGCTGCAGCAAGAGGCTGGAGGTGCCTGACCTCCATCACCCAATGTAATCCTGACTACAAGCACATGGCACACAAGGTGGGACTGGGATCGGAATGGAGGCCTGTCGGAGTCTACCCCAGTAGAGCTCAAGCCAGTGAAGTGATTATCTGTCAGCATTTCTAATCTCAAGCCTTGAATAAGGCTCTGCTTTTATGTGGTAACGCGGGCCTCTCTGATGCTGTGGTTTGACCAAGTCACAGGGAGCGTTTTTGAAATCTGTTTTTCTCTCTAAGCCTTTCTTCGGCATTGGGGGAGTAATAGATATATTTTTCTTTCATATTGGATGTTTGGCTGGAGGAAAAATCATAGACGCAGCATACATAAAAATAGGAATTTTGACTCAAAATTGTTACCAATGGCCAGAGTTGTCACGGTTAGATGTTGTCACCTTTTATAGTTCTTTGAATTAAATACAGCTATGATTTAGCTTGCCATAAGTGAAGGAATGGATTGTTTACAATCTGTTACTTGCTATCTCTTTGTTTTTTTTTGTTTTTTTTTTTGTGAATTGCCAAGCAACAGAAAGCAATTTAAGTCTCACTTAGTAAATGCTTGAAGAAAACTTAATAAAAATACATGCTGTTTTTCTTTTCTTTCCAACCCACATTCATTTTGTATCACTTGTAGAATCTACTAGTTTTTAATTCTAGTAATTATTATGAAAGCACCCTTCCGAGAGAAAATACGGAGAATCACAGACCCGCCGATTTTCGGCCTGGTTTGGTGCTGGCGGAGGTTTTGTTTATCACCTTACCCTCTTTCACGGTGATTCGGCGCCCTCCCTGGCAGCGTACAGAAACTTGTCAGTCTTCATTTCGCAAACAGTCAGGTATGCCATTATGCTAATGAGTTGAGGAGGATTAACACTGGCCGGGAGTGGGTCTGCCTCAGCATCTGGAAGCCTCTGCTCATTCACAGAGCTACTGGCTTGACCTCCCAATCCACCAATGTGCCAGAAGCTGCAACGATCTTCCAGGCTCTGAGCTTCCCTGCATTTCCAAAAAAAAAAGAGAGAGAGAAAAAAAAGGAAAAAAAGAAAAAATTTGAGCTCCCATTTATTTCAAACCACTTGATTTGACTTTCCTCATAATCTCATTGTAAGTGAATAATCCCTTATTTATCTTCTCAGATGATTCACATCTGTGTTCGGTTGAGACCCTTCTTCATGACAAAGAAACATTTCCTAGCAGATGTTCCGAACAAAAACCGTGAATTCTTTGAAATGTATGACACCAGGAGGATATTCGAAAGTGGAGCTCAGATATTTGAGCAAATACCCAAAGAAGAAACATGATAAGCACTTTTAATACTCAATTACTTGATTTACAGAAGGTTGGAACAGTAGGAAGGAATGTATCCTATATAATAAAAGCCTAATATGCAAATCAACTGAACGGCAGAACGACCGGCGGAATGACCGGTCGCTATGATGCACACTGACCACCAGGGGGCAGACGCTTAATGCAGGAGCTGCCCCCAGCCCGCAGGCCCCAGGCCAGCCAAGGCGGATGAGAGCAGGGCTCCCCATCACCCCGCCAGTCACCCCGCAGAGGGAGGTGTCTGGCAGCGGTGGCAGGGGGTGGGGCTGGCGAGCAGGCGGTGCCAGGCCAGCCAAGGCAGTTTCCAGTGGGGACCCCCTGATTGCCCCCCGGTCACCCCACAGATTGGCCTTGATCGCCAACCAGGCCTAGGGACCCTACCCGTGCACGAATTTCTTGCACTGGGCCTCTAGTGTAATATAAAAATAAAATTGGCATGTGTCCTTTTAAGGACTTAGAAAAGCGCTGGCCTGCATGGCCCATTTTTCTAACACCCATTTCCCTGGTCTAAGGATTTATTCAGAACTGATCAAAAAAAAACAAAAAACAAAACAAACAAAAAAAAAGAACTGACGCTAGTGTTCGTAGTCTTTGGGGTCCTGGCTCTGAGCAGACAGAGTTCACGTACCGTGGCAGGTGGCACATTCGGAGAGACAGCCCCGCTCCTCCCATGTGAAGTTCTCACGGAGGTTGGCCTGCCGTGTTCCCATGAGTCAGTGTGAGTGTCATCGCTTCCCCAGCTTGGATCGTTCCCTTGCTCTTCACAAGAATTCTTTAGGAGGCAGGTCTGGAACAAAGGCCATGCTCCCAGGAGAGTCCTGCTGTGGATGGTTAGGACGCGTGGCTGGTTTCAGATCACAGTGCCCGGCCCGTTGCCCTGCAGGGTGAGTTCAGAGAGCCCTCCTGAAGGCGGCTCCTGGAGAAACCAGGCCTGTTTCAGAGACATCCGCTGCTCCAGCCAAGTGCCCCTTAGGCTCACGCTGCTTCCTCCTCCACCCTCCACCTGCATTGCTATTCACCACATCACCTCCTGCATTGTCTGAATTTAGGAGCAAATTAGCTTTTCCCTGACACGCTCTTTAATTGCTCCAGGCATCAGCTGTTTCGCTCTCCGAGCTGGAGTGCAGAAAAGGGCGGCCTGTGTATGTCACAGAGCCGTTTGCCGGGAAAGTCCAGGCACTGAAGGGGTTGGGGTTCTATTTATACATCCAGACCTCTTTCCTAGTGTGTCTCCCCTGTGGCAACATTCAGATGAAGGCGACTCCAAGATTCGAGCTACGGTTTTCTAAACCATCCCCATTGCACTACAACTCACACTTCCTTTTCTGCAGAACTGATGAAGTTGGCAGCCCCTGAGAGAACTTCCCTGTGGGAAGAATAGATAAAACCATATCCCCGGATGGAAGCTGTGAGGTTTCTCCCCGTGTGCTAGTCTCGGTGAAACTGTTGAGCTTGTCTGTCCTAAAATGCACTTTGTAAAGGCATTTAAAAATGGCTCTGACTTCACTGAAGTCCAGGTCAGGAGAAAAGGGGCTCAGATCACTTGCCCAAGCCCCCAGGTAGGTGCCCAAGCAGCCACCTGCACCGGGATGGGCGTCGCTGCGGACAGAAGGTGGCGCTGTTGGCCAGGAACAAGCCTTCGCCTGGGCTTCCTGTCAAACTCACCATCGAGTGATCACAGTCATTCTTTACAGAAAGAAATAAAAGCCCAGGCAACTGGGCCTTCTCCCGGCATGGCACTGCAGCGGCTTCAGGCTGAAAGTCGGCCCGAAGAATGCTCTGACCGTCTTTTTCTCACTCTTTTATGTAAATCTTGAAGCTGTGTGAAAAAAAAAAAGTTAAAAAATATCGTGTATGTTTCCCTCTGTTGTCCGCAGTGACAGGAGACCTCCAGGGGCCTGGGTGGCGCCCTGATTGCAAGCAGAAGCCACACAGTGACCACTGACACGATGCTGTTGCATTTGAATGTCAGTGTTTTCTGAGCACAAGTTATTGAAGAACATTTCCCGGCTCCGGGTGGCTCACCAGATTGACACTTCCTGGGCCTGGTGCTCCAGCAGCTCAGGGCCCTGTACGTCCCCAAAGGGTGGTGTCTCCTCCGAGGCCCCTGGCCGGGTTTGAGGAGGGGTGAGGGGCACCAGGAGCCGGCCCAGGCCCTCGGGAACGACAGGGAAGGGCAGGAAAGCTGGAGTCGGGTCACTGACATCTTCTGCACCATCCTGCAAATCGGTCCGGATGGCAAAGCTGTTTTGTAGTTTAAGATAAAGGTTGGCGCTAAAAGTCAAATCCAGGGAACCGTGAGCTGATAAAGTTCAGGCAGCAAGAGCAGCAGGAGAGCAGGGCAGTGTTGTAGAGTCACTGAGAGGCCCAGATGCCTGCTGCTAACCTATCAGTTAACACCAATGTGGGAGGACTGTGTTAGCCTGGGAAAATTAACCCTCAGCCTCACCCTCACCCTCACCCTCAGCCTCAGCCTCATCCTCAGCCTCACCCTCAGCCTCAGCCTCACCCTCAGCCTCACCCTCAGCCTCAGCCTCACCCTCACCCTCACCCTCAGCCTCAGCCTCACCCTCAGCCTCAGCCTCAGCCTCACCCTCACCCTATTTGTTAATTCTGTGTATGTTTTGTGATAGATAGTGACATCCTTTGGAGGAGAGCTGAGACAAGCAGAGAATCTTAGCGAGCAATAATTATAAACTCGAGTCTTTGCCCTGAACTTGAGAATAGTATTCTCCTTTTACAGAAATCCCCAGTATTTCTTCATGGGTTGTAGGGGATTTGTGTCTCATTCTGATGGGGATAACCAGCATAGAGACCTGTGGTTCGAAACAGACTGACACCAGATTGTCTTTTAAATCAGGTCCCACCATTTGCTGGTTTCTTTCCTATGCCTCAGTTTCTCGTTTGTGAACAATGAAAGTACCAGCGCCCTAGCCAGTTTTGCTCAGTGGGTAGAGCGTCGGCCTGTGGACTGAAGGGTCCCAGGTTCGATTCCGGTCAAGGGCACATGCCCGGGTTTGCAGGCTCGATCCCATTTGGGGGTGTGCAGAAGGCAGCTGATCAATGATTCTCTCTCATCATTGATGTTTCTCTCTCTCTCCCTCTCCCTTCCTCTCTGTAATCAATAAAAATCTATACTAATAAAAGGGTAATATGCTAATTAACCCGACTCATGGGGTTGTATATAGCCAATCAGCTTACAGAGGGGAAGCGTGATGGAAATGACCCGTTCATAGTCAGTGTGCAGAACTTGCTACTACTCTTCCTGCTCCCGGGGAGGCTGTGGATGGATGCACACGGAGGAAGCTGCACCAGCAAGGATGCTGTCATTCTGATGGTGCCCACTCTCCAGGCCAGGACAGGCCCTTTGGGAATATGCCCTGGACTTCCGTCATCGCAGCTGTTAGGAGGGGTGAGTGTGTCAGTGAGGGTAACCGTCTGCCACTGAACAGCAGGCACAATCAGCCCGTGTGCCTAACTAGGTCTGCCGGTGACTTTCCAAGCAGAAATATTTTTAGAAAGAAAATAATAGATGTCTGGTTGTACTGGGATCTTCAGACACCCACGTGCACGTGCATATGAGACCTTAAACATTAAGACAAAAGCAAAAACAAGGCGTTTGTTTGGAGATGCTCTGAATAGTAAAGATCCTTCTCAGTGAGTTGTCGAATCTGATATTTTCCCAACAGAATTCCATGGGGTGACTGTTTTCTCCACATCGTGTCTCCAGAGAGGATCCTCGTAGGTTTACGTACTTGGCTTTTGTCTATTTCTGACACCATGTTTTGGTGCATTTGTATTTGAGGTAGGCTTTGTTTTTTTCTTTAGTGATTTAAAAAGTATAATTCCTTCAAATACTTCCCAATTTTAGAAATTTTATTTTTATAGGAAAGGAAAAAAGTATGTTTATGCTAGATTATATCATTTAAGGGAACAAGGAGCTCCATAGAGAATAATATTTGTATATGCTATCTATTGATAATCCCAGACTTGATTTATATGACTCCTCAAATCCTCTGGGTTAGGCAACTTGCCTTGACTATGTGTTGCCATAATACTCCCCTCTGTTTCTTTTTTTACCCTTATATTTTATTGATTTTTTACAGAGAGGAAGGGAGAGAGAGATAGAGAGCTAGAAACATCGATGAGAGAGAAACATCGATCAGCTGCCTCCTGCACATCCCCTACTGGGGATGTGCCCGCAACCCAGGTACATGCCCTTGACCGGAATCGAACCTGGGACCTTTCAGTCCGCAGGCCGACGCTCTATCCACTGAGCCAAACCGGTTTCATCTCCCCTCTGTTTCTTATCTTGAGGAGAATAGCATTGCTATGGACTAATTGCATCTCCAGCTTTATCACCATCTCTGTGTGTGAGTAAAGCCTGAATTTAGTTCACCTCTGTGTGCATAAAATTTAGCAAGGTGTCTATAGTAGGTACTCAATTGTATTTCTTGAATGAATGAATGAAAGAAATGAGTGTTAAAAGGTGATCAAGTGTGTGTTTGTGTGTGTGTGAGAGAGAGAGAGAGGAGAGAGAGAGGAGAGAGAGAGAGAGAGAAAGGGAGAGAGGAAACTGGAATTGGAGGCTAAAGATTGCCGTGTGAGCTCTAAAGGAAAGGTGGACATACCCTGGCTTGTCTGATTTGCCTCAAGAGTTTCATCAAGGGATATGGATCCAAAACCCTCTGGATTTCTGGTGCTTCAGTAAGTGTAGAGGCGCGGTGGGAAACTTCAGTTTTTCTGAGGAAAGCACCGATACTTGCCATTTGTTGAGAGCTAGGAGAACAATTAGCTCAAGGTAGTTCACAGACTCAGCATTAGAACATACCACATTCTTTTCAAGCATATCTTTGCAAAAAAAATTTTTTTTGGACAATTATTTCCATAAAAGCAAGTGCGAAGTGAAAATGTTTGGTTGATCTGGTTCCAAAATTTCAGAGGTTGTGCAGTGCCCAACAACAACACACATCTCTTCAGGAAAAAAAAAAATCAGTTATTTAAGAAGGAAATAACACATTTTCCTTTAAATTTATGTGTGGATATCATTTCAAATGTCTACTAAGTTGTTAGCACATAAATACTTACTAAATGGAACCATTAGGCATTTCTTTTAGCCTCAAGACACTGTTAAGAAATTACAGAAATACGAAGGACGTTGTGAGCTGAGAAAGTTTAGCAATTTCTGCTCAGGGTAATAAACAGAAAATTAGAAAGAGGGCCTCCTATGGGAAGAGTTCGTTTTTGGAAGGTGGGATGCTGCCAGTGTTATGGTTTGATTCCTGAATATTGGTCTGCAATCAAAGGTCAGGACAGATAATTACATAGAGACCTTCAATTCAAGTCTAGGTGAAAATTTTAATTATATTATTGTTTAATAGAGTTATTGCTACATGAGATTTGGTTTTATTTCTTCCCAGACCATAGAGTCTTCCCAATTAAATATTTTAAAATCGCCAATGGATCAAATAGTACAGACAGGCAAATTAATTTCTAAACTTTCCTTTAAAAATATAGGGGGTAATACTTTTTTATCCTTCTTTCTAATACTGCTGCCAAATTCAAAGCAATGATTGGCAGTATTTTTTTTACTGAGTCTTATCTGTAGTTGATGTTAGCCTTTTCTAAGCCCTAGATCAAATAAAATAAATAAATAAATATAGAAGTGTCACATGTTATTATGACATTGGGCAGCAGTCAACATGAGCTTTTGTTTTTTTTCTTAGTTTATACAACTAATTAACAGTCTAACTTGATTTTTTTCCTCCCTTATCTCATTTTAAGGAAAGATCATAATTCAAGAGACTTTGGGAAAAGTGTAATTCCAGGTTTCAGATTCCTATTTTAATAAAAAATGCTATTTAGCAACCTCCATTTTAACAAAAGCTTTCAGCTGCCTCTCTAAAAGCACCATCAACATGTAGCAAATGTCTTCGCTATTGGCTGCTTGCTGTAGACACAGAAAATATTTGCAGGGCCTGCATATTAATCTCGTGATTTTCTCTATTTGGAAAGAAAAAGCATATGCAGGAGTCCATCTGAAGGCAGGATTTTCCCTTGATGACTATCTCATCTCTTTTCTCGAGCACCGCCAAGTGCTTTTGTTCTTTATTTGCCACTGATGCTTATGATAAAAAATTAAATTACTGCTCATCCTTTCAATATGGTCTCCTCAGAGGATCTCTGCGGAAGAACAAACATTGGAAAGAGGGTGCGGAAGGTTTAGTGTTACACACAGCCCTGCTCTATTATTCATGGCAATGCATTTTTAATGTCCGAGAAAGAAGAGGGAAATATATGTTAATTTCTAGGGCGAGACAGGCGGTGATTGAGAGAATGATAGATTCAGGGACTGGAGACGTGTGCGTGATAATAAAATAAATCATCTCTCTTCCAAATCCTGAATTTTTCCTTGGGAAGAATATTTACTAGGGTTTCTGGGTGAAAAATCTCAAGACATATTCTCCAATGGCTAACATGCCTCAGACTCTTCATATTTCCAGTTGAGAAAAAGTTCACCGGAGCAAGATTATTAAAAACAAAAACAACACAAACAAAACAAAACAAAACAGAAAAGGAAGGTCTGGTTGTCAATATAACTGATAGGATTTTGCTATTTCCTTTATGAGATCCCAGCTCACAGCTCACCCATTTATTCTACATTTCTCAACAAAATTTGCTCTCTTGTTGTTCACACATAAGCCAATTATTTTTCCTAAATAGGTGAAAAGATTTATGGGAGCAATCTTTTAACTCTTAAAACCTGATACTGTTTTACAAGAACAGAGAATGAATACCGTGTCTTATTTTGTCTATGAATTGTCAAGGCTAATGGTTTTCTTTGTATCCTATTCTCTTGGAATTCAACAATTTATCTTCAATCCAAAAGAATTACAGCATCTGGTAAGGAATCGATTTACAAACTTCTCACAATGCAAGAGAACAGATTACAATTTATGGGCTCTTTTCTTCAAGCTCCCATAAGATTCTCCGCTCCTGATAAAGGGATGGCCAATGTTGTTTGATGTAAACAAAAGATAGTGAGAGCACAGGAGTTCTAGATATTTTCTCAGATTCTCCAACCCTACATTCAATCTGTTGTCACCAGAAAACACACATTTTGCATTTAGGGAGAATGAACGTGTGAACAAAACAACAACAAAAACCCTGTTATGTGGAGAATTATCTATTCTTTGTTGTCTGCCAAACACCAAGTAGTAATTCTGTCAGTGCTTAAAAAAAAGAGAGGGTATTTTCCATTTTTTTTTTTGTTGAGGATAGACAAGCAAAAGGGGTGGGGGAGGCTATATATTTAGAAAAACATATATGGAGTATGAACTGTGTTTTCAAAATATTTAATTTTATAACTTCAGAACCAAAAACAATATGCTCTAGCCCTGGCCAGGTTTGCTCAGTGGATAGAGCATGAGCCTGTGGACCGAAGGGTCCCTGGTTTGATTCTGGTCAAGGGCACATACTGCAGTTGCAGGCTTCTCTCCATCCTGGGCCCTGGTCAGGGCATGTGCAGGAGGAAACCAATCGATGTGTTTCTCTCACATCGATATTTCTCTCTGTCTTTCCCTCTCTTCCACTCTCTCTAAAAATCAATGGAAAAGTATCCTCGGGTGAGAATTTAAAAAACGACAACAAAGCCCCCCCACCACCCCCATACACTCTATTATATACTCTTAATCTCAATGTAGAGCATCTTATATAATTCAAATTTTTCATGCAATCACTCTGTGTTAACACTTCTTTTTCTCAGTTCTTTCATATACACTAATGTAAAACTGGAAATACCTACTGTTTAGGGAAAATAGAAATTTATTCCAGTGCTCTAACAATATATGCCTACTTTTAGAGCATTACCTCGTTGATTGTATTCTAGACATGTAGTGGTCTTATTTTTACTTTCCCCATTTCATAATGACTATCACCATAGCAACTGGGCAGATTTTACCAAAATGAAAAGACATTCATTATATGTAGCTACCTACAGTGAATCATGATAAACAAGATACACACCAATACTGGATAAATGATCATGAAATTCAAATTATCAGTCACAATCAAAGACTAACAAAACCAATCACCCCAAAATATGTTGTTTTGTCTCATTCACTTGCACTTCTTCATTTTCTTCTGTCCTATTGCCAAGGCACCGTGATACTTTATTAGTTTAAATTACAGAAACCTGGGATTTTAGGAGCAAAGTTTCTATTAAAAAAACATTGCTCCTGTTTTCTAAATCCGTACAAATTAGGTTTGATAGGGAGGTGTGCTTTCTATAGAAGAGAAGTAGTTAATGTGCCGTAGGCCGCTGGTATTTACTTAGTGCGGTCCCTATGTCTGCGTCTCAGAGGGCAATGCTGATGTGAGCATGAAATATGTGTGCTGGAAGGCAGGGCGGTGTCTTGTCCCAGACACTCGGGAACCTGCCATTTTCTCGTAACCTTCCCTATAATCTGAAGTCCTTGACTTAAAAATCCTGAAGCTCATTGTTTTTATCTTTAAAGTGGAGTTTCTTCAACAAGTAATTAAAGGAATCGTGTATATCTTTAAGCACAATGTCTGATACGTGAACATTGCCCAAAACTGTTAACTGTGATAATGCGGGTGCCAATAGTGGAATAATAATACTTTCCCTATCAGTGGCACTTCTTCTTTTCCACCTCAAACTATATTTATTCAACGACTTGGTGGAGTGAAAGTCAAGTTTCTGAAACCCGTCCTTTCAAGTGCATTTATCAAATTAACTACAAAAAATAGATCCATCTTTCTTTGCCAAGCATGATATGTAGCCATATAACCTTCCTTCAGTGTCGCCATCTAATAGCAGTTCAAATTCCTAACCTGCTTATCTTGGGAAAATATTCATATGTGAAAAATTAACTGATCTTTTTTGCCTACAAAATTTATTTGTTATTTGCAATGACAAAACGTTACTTTGAAACGATCAACAATACTTTTTGAAAAAAATTTTTTTTCTACAGCTCTGCCGGGTTCTGGACAGACATTGGCGTCCTTTTGCCTTAGCATAACCGAGGCCCATTAGTTTCAGACAGGAGCACCGAGATTCAGACCGGAAAGAAGTGGGGATGCTGGCTGTTCTTTCTATCTACTGATCATGAGCCTTTCATGGCTATTTCATCCAACCTAAGATCTGTCAGAGTACAGTCACTTCTAGAAAGTTCCTTCTAGAGACTTTAGTCAGAAGGATGCAAAGACCAGACCTTGGGGCCAAATCTGAGCTCTGTGCTAATTCTTCTCAAAGGGTCTGACCCTTTGAAATGGTAATTATGTGATGTGATGTATGTGTTAGCTAACACTATGGTGCAGCACATTATACACAATGTTATCTATAATAATAAAAACATAATATGCTAATTAGACTCGATATCCTTCCGGACGACCTTCTGGACAGAGCCGGGGTTCGAGGGAAGCCCGGGTCCCAGGTGCCAGAGGGAAGCCGGTGCCAGCAGCCAGGGGAAGGAAGGCCTAGTCTTGCAAGAATTTCATGCATCGGGCCTCTAGTATATCAATAATAGCTAACTGCAGCTAAAAAAAAGTATCCACTCTTTATTGTGCACATATTATGCATTGGACATAGTACTGGACACTTTAAAGGCAACCTTTATTTATTGCCACACCATTTGAGAGTAGATATTATTACTTTTGAAGCTCAAAGAGGGTAAATGACGTGTTTACAGCGAGGGAGGACACAGAATCCAGGCTTCATGGGCTCCACATCACCTTACTCAGCCCTGCAATGCTTGCTGCTTCAGAGTAAGTAGGATCTCAACCCTTCAGCAATCGCGGGGGTGGTGTTTGGGGGCAACTTATTTATTTTTCTTTTTTGTTACCAGATAATTCTAGACACCTTTTGGGAAGAGATGTATCTTCATGTATAAACACTTTTGTATGCATTTTTAGGATAGATGGGGCCCGGGAGTCATGAATACTGCCAGATACCAAATCATCATAAATAGGGGAAAACAGCTATACATGGTGGGGCAGAAATCCTATATAATAAAGGCTAATATGCTAAGTGTCCAGTCGTCTGGTCGGCCATTCAACCAATCAAAGTGTAATATGCTAATGATATGCTAAGGCTGCTCAACTGCTTGCTATGATGTGCACTGACCACCAGGGGGCAGATGCTCCAACCAGTAGGTTAGCTTGCTGCTGGGGTTGGCCAATCAGGACTGAGCGAGATGGGCCTAACATGACCTGGAGTCCACCCGCCGTCCCTCCCTAGCTGGCCAACCTCCTGCGTCCCTCCCTGGTCTTGATCATGCACTAGTGGGGCCTTTGGCCTGGCCTGCACCTTCTTGCAATCCAGGACCCCTTGGGGGATGTCAGAGAGCTGGTTTCGGCACAATCCCGCAGGCCAGGTCAAGGGACTCCCCTCCCCCCCAGTGCATGAATTCATGCACAGGGCCTCTAGTAGGTTTAGAGTTGTTAATATGGAAAAATCATACAATAATTTAAAAAATAATAAAAGAATAAACTGTGTTTCGAGTCCTCAAAACTATACATCTATTTTTGCCCCACCCTGTATCTGAGATAAAGGGAAGGATTAGGAAGTTGTAGTTTTTGCTCCCAAAGGAATGAGCAGACAGGAATGAGGAGTAACGAAAAAGACGAGAGGAAAAGGAGGAGCTTGTACAATGAAGAGAAGCTGGAATGATGGAGATTAGTAAGCTTTGGGGGCCGGGTGGCCAGGCTCAAGGACAATTAAAAATGATGCCGATTCATGTTCCTTTGGCGGTTGTGTTGCTGTGACATAACCCACTCCTCCACCTCCCCTGTGCATTTCACTTTGCTTATGAATTCATTTCCGAGTAGATCTGGGGGCGTCTCAAAGACTCCTCTGCGCTTCACATCTGGAGAGGCCTGGCGAAGCTCGGAGAAGACGTGCAAGGAGCAGAGGCAGGAGCGCCCAGTGGATGGAGGAAATGCGTATCGGAGACATTTGCAGATCTTAATGTGCGTCACTAGGACCTGGCATTTAACAAAACCAATTAAGTGCCCCTACTTACAGAAGTGCTGACATCTGTGCGACATTGTAAAGGACTGAGTGACCCCTTCGAGGGCAGGATCAGAGCGAGGGTTCCTCGCACACCTTTGCTTCTTAGATGTTGGCAGATAGCAGAGCCTTGTCAGTCATGCTTTTCTGGAGTGTACCAGTTCTCAGAGGTGTGTTCAGGCAGAATCCACGGATGCTGCTGCAACGGATCATTACTATTAAAGCTCCCATAGCCCTTTGTTGCCTGTGAAGCGTGCTCTGAACTCCGGGTCATCCCCACTGCTGGCCTTCTTCACTCCTGCTCTGCTTGTGTCCATAGGAGACTCACTGCTGCTGGAGAAGCAAACCCCCGGCACCTCCGCACAGGCCCGACCTCAGGGGCGAGAGCTGCATGGACGAGACCTGCCCCTTGTCAGCTCTATTTCACACAATCTCACAACTGCTCTTTGTGGTAGGGCCGGCGATCCCCATGTTGCAGACAACAGAAACCGAGATTTCAAGAGTTTATATAACGAAGGGTAACAAAATGGATGTGGGCAGAGCCAGCAGGAAATAGCAAACTCCAGCAGCAACAAGAAAAGCAGACTGCCCCGCGCCTGGCAGGAATTTTGTGCTCATCCGTCACTATTGGTGGGGTCAAAGTTCCTGCTCTTATCAGCTGCTTCCATGCCGCCCATCAGCAATATTTGGAGTCAACTTCCCGGAGTCCCTGTTTTTGTGGGTTTTATTTCTGCTTTTTCTGTTTCAAAACCTACACTTTCCTCAAGCTTTAATCTCACTTCTGCTCCTCTCACACCCAGCAGAGGTCCCTGGGTAATACCTTACTAAGAAAATGGAAGAAGACAAAAAAAAAAAATCAATCTTTTTCCTTTTCACAAAACTTCTATAAAACAACATCCTCACTTCTCCATCAGAATTTATAATCATCTTTTCTCGTTATTTCCTTTCTTGTGTCTCCAAGGAACACCACCTCTGTGTTCGAAGAGAAGCTAATCTGCTCACCTATACTCTGGATCTTATTCGTTTACCTTCACAGGGCCTGGTCGATCGTTTATATTCTCATTTCTATAATCAACCTCTACACATCCTCCAACACCAGAACTTTTCTCTGTGCCTAGAAACATTTTCAGATCCGTTTCTCCAAACCACACCACGCCCAACTAAAACAATACAAAATCATCTGCATGATACCCAGAACCGGATCACTGCCCCCCGTATCTCCCAGTGACGTTCTGTTGCTCTTTATCTTTTCCTGAATACATTTCTTGAAATAATCATAAGGTTTCATGCCTACACATTCTCACCTCAATGTCATCCTTGCACACCCTAGGATCTGACCTTTTCCTGCAACCATCTATCGAACTCCACTTTCACAGTCCAACAGGGACTTCCTATAAGTAGTACGCAGTCAACATGCAGCGTTCAAGGAAAATCAAATTATTGTTTTGGCTTAATCATGGCACGGAGACTGGGAATTGCTGCTGGATAAGTAATAGAGACCTTTCATTGTGAAGAGCCTTGCATTTGGTTAATATTTTGGACTATTTTCGTAAAGAAATGGGACTGCGTGGAGGGATTTTTAACACATGGCTTATGACATAAAAAACAGCTCTGTGAAAAATATATTAACATAGACAGCACTGTAGAGTTATCAGTTCAGAAACTATTGCAGCCACGCAGACAAGAAAATGATGATTTTTTTGAACAAAAATAATAGCAGCGAGAAATTAGAAAAAAAAGAATTGGTATGAAGTATTTATTTAATTTTCAAATTCTCTATTATGTAAAATGTCAAGCATATATAAAGATAGAGAGAATAATATAATGCAGGAAGTGTGATGCCTTGAGCTTTGTTCTTCTTTCTCATGACTCCTATCCCGGCTGCTACTACCCTGACAACCGTCATTTCTTACTTGTGTTTCTGTACCAATCTTCCAACTGGTCTTCTGCTTCAAATTTTGCCCCCAGTAAATCCATCCTACAATTCGTAGGCAGAGCCGTTTATAAAAACTTGACTGGAATAGATACCCATAGCTTACAACACGCCAGGGCCTCTTGCTGCACTTAGAATAAATCCAGTGCTTCCGCAGAGCCCATGGATCCGTCCTTCACGCCGTGACTCATGCTCCGCTGTCTCTTCTGACCTTATCACCCACACATTTCCCTCCCGTCCTCCCTGCTCCAGGCTCCTTGGCCTTTCTTGCCCTCCAGAGTGCCAATCTAATTCTTCCGGGACAGTTCTCCTTGATTATCCTTCTGCCAAGATATTCTTCCCTCAGGCCTTCTCCTCTCTCTTATTTTATTCAAGTCTTATGTGAAATGTAATTTTTCACTATTGCATAGCTTGACACCTAATCCAAATTAGTACCTCCTGTCAGTAATATTTTTCTAATCACCCAGTTTTATTTTTTTGTTCTCAGTTCATATTACTACCTGCAATTCTCCAGACCTGATATTTCAGAGCTCTCTCTGAAACAATCTACCTTACCTACCACATCCAATTAATTCCCAAGCCCTTCGAATTTTCCCTTGGAACATCATTAATATCAACTTGTCCTTCTTATTTCCATTGCAAAATACATATTCCAGGCTCTTTTTCCACCTGGAGTATACCCGTTTCTTTGTTCCCTAATGGGTCTCCTTAACTCTAGTTTTTCTTCATTCTGACCCACTTCATTTATAGTCAAGATCAATCTTTTTAAAAGTGGCCTATAATTTTGACACTTCCCACCTCAATGTTCTTTTATGATTCAAAATTGCCTAAGGAATAATGCCTCAAATCCTCCCTCTGGAATTTACATGTCCTGTAAGTCCAATTCCTCTCCACTTCTCTAACTTTATCTTTTCTCATTAACTTTTATTCCATCCAAACCAGAGAGAAGTTTTAATTCCTTACTTTTCTTCTATTTGGTTAAATTGATGTGGAATAGGAAAAAAGTATTTTTAATGGAACTACTAATTCTATCCCTTTCTTTATAATATTTTCCCTAAAACTTTTTAGTTTTCTTAAATGAACCTATATTTTCATTGGGGATGGATTTTGTGTATAATATTTTAAATTGAGACATTGTTTTTGTGTCTAACCAAGGACTGCTTCTATCTTCCAATTCTGACAAGAAGGAAATAATTTTTATCACTTATATGTACATGGCAATTCGTCATCTTTTTAAAAAATAAAATGTGATACAAACACATTATTTCTGCTAGGATGATGGCACTGAATCTTTTTGTACTTTATAGTATTTAAAGACAATTTGCTGTATGATTTATACCTCAAAAATTTAAAAAAATATTTTAAAAGTAACTTGTTTTTGGATTTAAGAAAGTGTTAATAGTCATTGGATAGGGTAAATGTATACATCTATCAAAACAATATAATATTATTGACACAGTATTTTAAAAATTATATTCTATACCTTATGAAACACCTCAATAATAAGCATAAAATATAGATAACATTTTCTTTCCCTTTCCACTTGGTCTACCTGTCTACCTGAACACCGTGATAGGTAGAGATTGTATGAGGATTTGATGATAAAGACAGAACTAGAAGCCACAATCTTCAATTTCTAGTCCAGAACTGTTTGAGCAGTCAGCATTTTACCTTTTTTTGATATTTCATGAAATTAAAATTAATTTTTTGAGTGCTATGAGAAAAATTAAATTCTAGTTCTATTTGATATTTTTTTATTTCTTAGAAAAATATTAAAATGAGTTTGTCTCAATTTCAATAAATATAAAAATAGAAGATCTTGAGGGAATCCAAAATGAGAAAAAACAAAGAAACAAACATGGAGTATTTTTTTCCTCTGTGTACTGGGCCTTAAAAAAAAATGAGGCCACCTTTCCCATGTCTCCACCATCTATGTTACCCAGTCCAACCCACTTCTTCAGGTTCGGCATCGGAATAGTGACTAATTGGGTACAAATTTGAGGGCTTGAGAGGGTTGCTACATGGAAACATCTTCATTGGCCCATCTGAAACGCCCACCACCAGAATTCTTTCTAGGGAAGGCATTCTTCCCAGTAAGTCGCATTAAAACATACGTTATCTAAGAAAGAGTTCGTGCACTAGTTTCCATCTGCATTTGTACAAGGAGGTTGTCGGGTTTGCTTACTGGGTAACTGGATAACAGAGTGTCACAAACAAACAAAAAGAGCAGGTGCGTTTCCATGGTGATGAAAGGTCAATAACCGTCTGTACACTTACATTTTTTCTCATTATGCTCCTGCAATCTAGGCTGGAAGCAGTCATTCCTCAGGACTTTCTCCTCCACATTATCCTGCTGCTTGGATCTCTCTGAATTGTTCTCCCTGGCAGAGGAGAAATAAAATAGGACCTTATTGCTATGCTGTTTCCCAGCATTCAGGTTGTAGTTTTGACATAATCAAGTGGCTTTCCAACAAAAGAGACTTGCATAATTTGGAAATCCAAGCAGCTTTACGTTGACATATTCAATAATCGCTCAAAATTTCACCTTGAATCTGTTCTGTGACATTTGTGCAACAGGGATGTGCAGATGGATGATAAATGTGTCTTTGTCCTCTTATGGGCTGTTCCTTGATCAATGAGGAAACTACTAATAAATTTTAATTTTACCTGGATTTCTTCAATTAGGATATCTATTCAATGCATGCAATGCTGTTATTAAGATTACACATTACATGTGGTTCCTTCATCCTCACTCTATAAAGAGTGGACTGATAAATAGAAAAACAGTGGCAAAGGTTTACATTGGTCACAGATGCTTTTTCAAGACTACTTGACATGGTTTCCATACAATCTTACCCTTAAACAAAATTATTTTAAAATGTAGAGGTGTGGCCATCTCACTACAGTTCAATTTCTTACTTTTGTCCTCCATAATTTATAAAGAAATATCCTTTTATTATTTAAGTGTTTTTAATTATGCTCTTACATGTGACAAAAGCAATGAAATATCCTAAAATAATTTGGCATCACTGGTCCCCACTTGTTTCACTCCAGAGAGACAACTATTTTTTAAAAAATATATTTTTATTGACTTCAGAGAGAGCAAGGGAGCGGGAGAGAGAGAAAGAAACATCAATGATGAGAGAGAACCATAGATCAGCCACCTCCTGCACGCCCCCTACTGGGGATAGAGCCCGCAACCTGGGCATGTGCCCTGACCCGAATTGAACCGTGACCTCCTGGTTCATAGGTCCACGCTCAACCGCTGAAACTATTTTTAATTATATATACTTTTCACTTTCTATTGAAACACAACTTCTAGGAGCTCTCAGACACCGTGGAAGAGGGCCAGCAGCCCTGGGACTAATACACTCAAGAGCTCAAGAGACAACCTGTTGTATAAGCACTTTGGTAAACAGTCCCGGCTGAGAAGAGCCTTCCAGCCAAGCCACGGGGCATGTTGACCGAAGCTGTCTTACACTCCTGACTAGTTCATCCATTTGAGACCCACGGGATTAGAGAACATAGGTAGCCAAATACCACCGCGTGACCTCACTGACACTACGTGGATCTAAAGAATCACCTAGCTGAGCCCTGATAAAATTCGTGACTCAATCTTGTTTAAGATGGCGAGGTTTGGGGGTAGTTTTGATCCAATATACAACCTGAAAACAGATAAAAATGTTTTTATATATTAAAAGTTAAAGTTATGTAATTTGCTCCTTCCTTTCTCTCTCTCTCTCTCTCTCTCTCTCTCTCTCTCTCTCTCTCTCTCTCTCTCTCCTTTTTACTATTAAATAGCCAGTAGGTGTTGAATAGAAAATAAGAAAAGATTTTTTTTTCTTCCCCAGGAGAACAGTGATCAAAAAGCTTCTCATTTGAGAGGTGAAAATGGGACTTCCGTTTTTTTCAGTATGAACTACATCAGGCAGTGATGTTTTCAGTATTGCAATTTTAATCAAATTATCTAACTTGTTTGGTCCTAGTCCTTTAGGGTTAATAAAATAAACCCTGCCTATTACACAGGTTAAATATAGGTTTCAAATGAATTTACATACATACATATATATTTTCATATCAGACATTATAATTTTTTGTACACAAATTTATGGTATCATTATGATTCCATTTCTAAGTTTGCATTTTTAAAGTATGCATCATGAATATACTAGTGATTAAAAATCGATTCCTACCATGACCACCACCTATTTGTGTGTGTGGAACTATACAATGGATCCATGTAAAATAATGCTATTTACATTGGAAGATTTAGAATTATAGCTAAGAAAAGACTAATTGCAAATAACAAATAAAACATTCACATAAAGTTTGGTGAAAACCTGGAAATTCAACTGAGTAAGCCTCTTGTGGTCAAAAGTAACATGTAAGTATCACATTGAGGAGGGAGGTGGGGAGATGTTGTTAGGATGGACTTTGTGGCTCTGAAGATGCGATTCACATTCTGGCTCTGGCACTCACTAGCTCTTGTATCTGAGACTCATATTCATACCTTCTATAAAGCATTGTTTTGTTTTGTGCATAATTTATTAACTAATTTTGAGAATAATCCCTAAATGCATCAATGGTATCTGCAGAAAAATCTATGATCTGACAAAATGAGTATCTTGGAAGGTTATACTTTTTGCATGGGCATGTCCAGAAGGCATCCATTACAAAGGTGTCATTCCTTTATATCCACACTAGAGGCCTGGTGCACGAGATTCGTGCCCTGGGGGGAGTGTTCCCTCAGCCCAGCCTGTGCCCTCTCGCAGTCTGGGACTCCTCAGGGGATGTCCACCTGCTGGCTTAGGCCCGAGCCCTCTTCATGCCCGCCTGCAGTGGAGGTGGGAGAGGCTCCCGCCACCATCGCTGTGCTCGCCAGCTGTCAGCCCGGCTTCTGGCTGAGTGGTGCTCCCCCTGTTGGAACGCACTGACCACCAGGGGGCAGCTCCTGCATTGAGCGTCTGCCCCCTGGTGGTCAGTGCGCATCATAGTGACTGGTCATTCTGCTGTTTGGTCGATTTGCATATTAGCCTTTTATTATATAGAATCATACGTTGTTCCCTGCACTCCTCCAGCTGTGAATGAATGGGAAAAGGTAGAGCTGCAGGGCCACCTTCCTGGAAGCTCCAAATCGGCTTAAAAAGGAATGTAAAATAATGCGCATTGAAAATCGTTTCCCTGCAATTAAAATTTAATAACGTTAGAGCTGCTCACTTAATTATTTTCTGACATTTTATAAAACACACACACAATGGTTTATTTCCTTATTCTCAGGAGAAGATAATTGCCAATATTGCTGTTGGCTGGGAAGAGTCAGTATTGGGCATTCTTTCCCCCTTATCATTATAAAGCAACGCTTCCCCAAATATCCTTCTTCAGTGATGGTGAGCGGTGCCTGATTTCTTTGCCTTCCGTGCTTTGCAACTCAGAAATCTAATTTGAAATGAGGCAACTTTTCACTGTACAACTTTCCCAGGTTTCTGTAATGATTTCAGCCCATCGATATTTCCCACTTAGTCTCCAGCCTACAGCAGAGTTGTGGGAAACATGATGACTTTCCTCTAGAAGTTCAATTTGATCTGAAGTTCATACAATTTAAAAAAACAAAAAAACCCCACCAAACATTTGCAATCTTATTTCCATTAACCCGGCCCTGGCAGTGGGGATGTTATCCACACATTCATCCTAGCAAGGCTGCACTCAAGGTGAGGCCCTGTTTTACCAGTTCTTTGCACCTGAGACCATGAGAGTGCGTGGACAACCTCCTAGGACTTGTTAGAAATGAAGATCCCAGCATCCCGTACACAAGATTCTAATTTACTCCGCCTGGGATGGAGCCCAAGGAGGTTCACACTCTTAATGTGTCTCCAGGAGGATCGTATGGAAACATGCACTAATTCACACAATAAAGATCAGGCCCACAAAGTTGTCCTATACATGTAAGGTGTACTCACAGACGAAATGAAGTAGAAATAGAAATAATAATCTGACTAGTTTGTTTTTGGAAAAACCCCTAGTGTGCAGGCATATCTTCATGGAGGACTATATGACTCAGATTATTATAAAATTGAAACTCTCACAACCTCATATTTCCCCCTAAGTGGTAGCACCAAGGGATATGAGCTTACAGAGAACACCAGTTCAGTCATTGTTCACAGTTTAGTGGTTTTGACACATGCCCACAAATGGTTCGGTATCCCCCCTTCTCCTGCATGTGGCCGCACTTAGTGACGCTCTGAAGAAATAGCAGATTGTGGGAGCGACTGTGACTTGTGAGGCCAGGCCACAAAAGACGCCGGGCTTCTCTCCTGAGCCCTCCTCACCGTGCATTCTGTGGGGAGCTGGCTGCCGTGACAGGGGCCTGGGGCGGCCCCGAGGAGGCCTGGGTGGGGAGTCTCAGGTCTCAGCACCAATCTATCAGTCCTGTGGGTTCCTTCAAAGCAGATCCTCAACCCCTAGACGAGCTTTTACTACTTTTAAAAAATGTATTTTTATTGATTTCAGAGAGGAAGGTGAGAGGGAGAGAGAGATAGAAACATCAATGATGAGAGAACCACTGATCAGTTGCCTCCTGCACACCCTCCACTGGGGATTGAGCCGGCAACCTAGGCATGTGCCCTGATTGGAATCGAACCTGGGACCTCCTGGATCATAGGTCGATGCTCAACCACTGAGCCACTCCAGCCAGGCTAGATAAGCCTTTAGATGAGTCCAGCCCTGGCTACAACCTCCTAAGAGACACTGAGTCAGGACTGCCTTGCGAAGCCATCCTCGACTACCTGGCACACAGAGACTGTAAGAGCTGTTCACGTTCATTGTCTTTTAGGGCAGGAAGATGTGGATATGCACAATCAATAACCAGAAAACACACTCAGGTAGTAGTTATAGTTCATGCTAATATCTTGACTACTCCATTTTACAAAGAAATGATTGAAAAACATTTTCATATCCAGTAAGTTAATAATTCGTGCTGAAGATCAAAGGTAGCGCATAGGTGTGTGTTATATATCTTGCATTCACCATAATATTTTTGTTATCCCCACAACAAAATTGCTAAGCTTCTTTCTAAATGCTACCTTTTCGAAAAGGACATTTTAATCATCATATTACTCAATAAGCTGAGGTGAGAAAAGAGTTGTTTTTGCTGTGTGTCATCTATTCTTGCTTTCAACAAATATTTATTGACACCTACTATGTGTCAGTCAGTCTTCTAGGACCTTGGTAGGCATCAGTCAACAAAAGACACAAAAGTCCCTGTTCTATGGAGCTTTCTGAGTTAGTTATTAATCTTTTATTAAAGAAATATGTACTGAGGACACGCTATGTATACGGATGTAGAAATATGTATATGGCCTAGGCCCTGCCTTCACTTAAGCTATCACAAACTTTCCACATAAGTGCTCTATTATGAACTCAACATTCTTCAAAATTAAACCTTTAGACAACTTTGTGTCAATTAAAATGTATATTGCAATGACAAAATAAATTAAGATAGTAATTTTGTCTCTCTCCCATCTCTGGCCATTCCTACACATGCAGCAAGAACGTTGGAGTTCTGATTAGTCTGTCTGTCAGCCTGTCACATTTTAATGTCAACTCTGTTCATTAGGGACATTCTACTCAGGAGGCTCAATCTTTTTGTTTCACTTAGTAGAGAGTGATAATGTCACAAGCATGTGAGATTTTCTGCATACCTGCTCCTTGACATGCCAGCACTCTCAAGATAAGAAGGAAGACAAGCTACTCCTTTTGTCTAAGCTGAGAGTGATTCCGTCTACTGTTGTCATAGCATTTATGTTAAAACTGTGTGTCCCTGGATTTATCAGTGATCTATAAAAGTGCATTTTAAACATGACATGTTGAATGCAGATTTACATATCCAAACCTTATTTTAAATGAGGTCAACTTTACACTGGAAATGTAATTAGTAATAACTCTTAGGAATAACAGCCTTTCATAGACTTCAAATAAAAAAGTTAAAGCTCTTTATAGACCGATAGTTAATTGAGTTCAGATTCATCAGTTTACAGATAAGAAGCCACGGTTAAAGTTAACTGTTGGGGAAAAGGCAACACAAACCCTGGTCGGCGACTCAGCCCACAGTCTTTTTCATCTCGCTGAGGTTTCATCTCATTATTATGAACAGAAAGAAACAGTCATTCCGCAAATTTTCATCTTGTAGAAAGTAACTCCAAACTTTAATATCTTACATTCTTAATCATTTGTCAGGCCAGTGTGAATTTATTCCTGAGTTTATTTTTTATTTTGAAATTGACTTAACTTGAGGAAATGACTGCATAGGCACAAACATGGTCCCTAGTCCACCCACACCATGTCTGCCAGGACAACAGCTACTTCTGCTGATTTCAGTTTCTCGCACGTTCCATCAAGAATCCTTCGGCAAAGCTCCCCTTCTGAGAAGGAAAACAACGGCTGGCTCAAGCCTAATTAGAATTCTAAATGAAGGGCTTCAAAATTCGTAATCACTGGGATTCTCTCTGCTTAGTTGACCTCATTTTCGGTAACATTTAAAGTCAAACACTGTGCTCCACCAAAGCAAATACACTCATTCTCACCCGCACGGAACTCAGCAGCCTCCGCCTTGAACCCTGGCCTCCTGTCCCCTCACGATCTAACACTGGTCCCCCCGCTTCCTACAAGTCATCACCTTCTTCTCTCAGTGAATTCACTTTTTATAAGTCATCCCACCCTGCTGATGTCTCTGACTATTGACAGTAAGGTCATGAGGTTTATTGTACAAACTAGGTCCCTTTTAAGAGTAAAAAAGATGCTATTAATAATTATACTAGGAAAAGGCAAAATTCTCAACTGTCCCTGGCAAACCAAGATGAAAGTTCTGACTATAGTCCCATTCATTCCGTAAGCCTCTGAGCATCATGGTCACATTTAAATAAATACAGATGTATACAGGCATCCTCTACCTCCTTCCCCTCCCGTATCACTCCTTCTATTCTTCGCCATGACCCTGATTTTGCTTAATATCAAAGGAAAGCATTATTCTGATATTGAAATGCATGACTCCCCCATTCTCCCAAGGGTGAATTTTCATTTTGTTCTTTGGTGACCACTGAATATTGGCCACATTATCTTTTGCTTATGCTTCTCACAGCATTGTCTGTTCACAAGGGGTAGGGGTTGGCGGGATGGAGGACTTGTGGTAACTTCTGGGTAAAGGTGGGACACTTTGTGTGATGCCAAGGGATGGGGACAATAAGACAAGACTGACCAACAGGAAAAGCACATCACATACTGTGGATCTACGTAAGCAAGTTGTTAGGACCAGGACAGTCAGCGGAGGGGCAGGAGAGAAAGCTGTGGGCTGTTCTACATCACTGTGCAGCCACAACTCAGATTCCAGGAGACCGGGCACGAACACCAGCATGGTGAGCTGGTGCAAGCCTGTTGCAAGCCTTCCTGTTCTTATGGTAGGGTGTGTGCAAGGGACTTTTAAACCTCAGTTCTTCATGTTAGGAAGAAGTCACCTGTGGCTTGCCGGTGCGTGCACCCTGGTGAACTAATTCAGCAATGATTACACCATTTAGCATGGACGGTCTCTAACCCTATAACTAGCAAGTTTATCTGAGACTTTCTAAATTTAGAATTGATTTGACAATATGTGCCTGTGTGTTATTAAAATGTAAGCATTCATCTACTATTTGGGGCTTTTGATTGGATAAATTGCTTATCTTACATCCAAAACCCTGTGCAGTCATAAAATGCATTGCCTTATGATTACTCATCAATAAAAATGGACAGAATTCTTTCGTTGGTTTTAAAATTCTTTAAAAAGTTTTTATTTTGTCTAACAATGGATTAAAAAATGAGAAAGAAAAGAGTTGCACTTATAGTTTTTGTTGTTAGTTAATGTATCAATAAAGCAAGTTCTTTTTAAATTCATTTGCTCTCTCCTTTTTTCAAACATAATATCTATCTCTAGTGGAATAGATGACTTAAAACCTGAACCAATCAAACAAAATGGTCAAGGATATAGGGCTAACAAGGGAGTTTGGAGAGATTGTTTAGATGTCTCGATTCATTTTCTAACTTTTTAATTTAAATTAATTTTACTTGTTATAATTTGTTGAAAGTTTCTTTTGTTCCATCAATGACTCTTATCCAACTAGAAATTTCTAGTCTGAATATTAGATCACTTCTGAATGCCATATGCCTCAGAATGTATATGAAAATGTAAATGTGTTTATCCACATATACATATATGCACATATATGTATATACACACATACATGTAATACATATTACCTATATAATTGTGACAACTTCTTGTATTAATTTATAAACTGTATATCCCTAGAGGTCAGCAACTGCATTATTTTTTCCTCTTTCCTTTGTGTCCCTGATATGTCTTTAACAATCATGTTCACACGACAGGTATTCAAGCAATAGCTGTTCAATAAAAAAGTACTTTGCTTATAAGAAATACAGTCAGAGTTTGACTACCATAAAAAAATAAATGTGGTACAGAGTTTCTTTTCATCACCTTGATTAATATCAGATACGAAGGAAATTAGCAATGTCTTACTATATCAGGGCTGGTGCTGTATACAGTTAAATAACAATAATGAAAGATTAGGGAATTTATTCTAGACCCTGGAGATGATTTAGGGGTTAAAAATAAGGTCACCATCAAAAAGCAATATCTGGCTAGTTCTTGTCCCTGTGTGATGGCAGGTATGTTTTATAAACTCTTGTCAAAGCAAATCAGGGCTTTCCCTGATTCCCTAGCGGCCCCAGGGATGTGAGTCTGAGTTTGAATGGGTTCTCTGCTCGCGTATAATGGGCGATAGAGCTGGCAGCCAACACTGATGGATACAATGATGAAACTGGACCCTGATCCATTCTGCAAGAAGGCTGGCCTGAGAGAGTTTATCATTTTGAAATTGTAGTTCAAGATTCATCTTCAATACCAAGAAAAGAATAAGGAAAAAAATGCTCCTTCCACTATGCTAGATGTCATGGGTATATAAGGAAGAGTGTTTAGTTGATAGACTGGTAAGTTTCTTCTTAAAAACTCCATCAAAATTCCCCTCTGGTCTGACTTAAGTACAGTTTTGTCCAGGGACTGGAGAGTCATTTAAAGACGATCTTTAATTTCTTTCAACTACGCTCCTCCATGAATCGCCCAAATACTTTTGTAAATCGTGCATAGATGTGTTATGACCTTTTTAACTGTGTACATGTGTGTAGATTCACTCATTAAAAACACTTTAAGGACAATAACATGTGTGTTCTGCTTTCCTTCCTAAACACCCTGTGTTTTGTTTTTTAATAAGCATCAGAATGGTGAGATGAAAAGAAAATTGGCCACATACAGAATAATTAAGGTGGAATTTTTCATGCAAAGGTGTATATAAACATACAAAATGACTGAAATAGCTTTACTTTAAAAATTGTAAATAAATATAGCTGTACCTTTAATCTGTCTGCAGGCTGATAAACACAGCTGTCCATAATGAGCAAGCATATTACATCATGTTACTCTAAATAAGCCTTCTAATGAGAAATCAGGATGGCGTTGAATCTGGAGGAGAAAGATGTATTTGCCTTGATAATTTTAAGCTGCTCTCCCCTGGCGAGAATGATGAAACATGAAGAGATTTTTACATTGCAACGAGGCCATGGGAATGTAAATTGCTGACAGATATTTAGAAAGTGATTTAGTGCTTGTGTTTACATTCTAGCTTCGACAAGATTTTGACTTTTTCAGCAAACTAAAAAAAAAAAAAAGTCTTCAAAACACATTTAGCTAATCAAAATGAAGTGTCCAAAGAGTGGGGGAGCATGAGCCATTAAATGGATATATTTGAATTATGTATTAACACTCAACAATAAGCTTCCATTCCCTGCGCAAACCCCAGTCGTTCTTAAAGATGTTAATGCCATGCGATTAATTCATTACTATCAATTAGCCGCCCAGTGGTGCTATCCTTCAGCCAGGGTGGTCCCTTATCATATCAGGCTCATTACGAATGCTCCCATCCCTCTCCACGTTTGTAGAAGGCACCGTTACCCTACCGAATCCAAGAAGACTTCTTTTCTGGATTTTCTGAGCCCCTCTCCGGAGGGAAGGCTGTCTGTGTAAGATACCGTGTTTGTTGTTCTCCCACCAGGACAGAGCAGCATCGCTCATGTCCAACCAGCCCCGTACAAGCAGGCCCCTGGGGAAGGCGCACACAGCCCGGATGGATAGCACAGCTTCCTCCCTTTTTCCTTTTGAAACTTTTCTTTTCAATGTGACACCGACCATCATGCGCGGCCACCTTCTCTCCTCTGTGACAAACGCACGCAGCTGGCACCAAGCGCTGCTGCCTTCATTAGAGAAATGCCACCCACGGGGTCTCTTTCAGCGCCTTTGTGCTTTGCAGCGGGAGCCCAGCCTGCATGCAGCCTGGTTTCTATGGCCCTGGGCTATCCAATCCGAGCCGGAAGCCCCTGTCAGCACACAGATGCAGGGGAATGTGCTGCCTCGTGGACCATGTCACGGGGGACACAGCAGCCTGGTTTGGGGGGGGGGGCGGTGGGGGGTGCGGTCCTGTTTCATGCAGGTGCATCAGAAAGAGCTCTGCGCTTGGGGGGCCGGCTGGGAGCGGATGCTTTCGTCCTGCCAAGATTCTGTTGGAAAAAGTGGTCCCCCGTCTCCCTTCTTATGTCCGTTTCTAATTTGGAATCATCCTTTTTTTAAAAAAATCGACTTTCTAAATGTGACACCCTCTTGGGACTTGCGCCCTGCCCTGAGCTTCTTCAGGCGCCTTCTCTTCAGCCCTAAAACCGAGGCAATTAACTGCCGCCACTTGAAAGCCGCCCTTGCAGCACCCGCTCCAGCTTCGCAGCACATGCCCTGGCCTCCTCCCTACCTGGCCCGGGGCAGCCTCGTTGCATGCAATTTTCATATCTCCCCCTTCCATGATTCAAGCGCAGGGAGGTTTTCAGGCCGTGTGAGGGGCTGCCATGGGCACCGTTCCAGGTCTGGCTTGTGAGCAGAGGCAGGCCGTCTCCCTCCCTCCACCGAACTCAGAAGCTATGGTTGCAAAAAGTTCCATCGGCCCGGCGCACACGCTGGTCACAAGGTTCCAGCGGTCACGGCGCAGGCCCTTCATGGAGTCCTCGTGAGATGCATTGGTATTTTCATGTCTGCGTTGGAGATTAATCCCAGGGAGATGGTGTTAATGATTAAGGATTTTATAGATTCTGTCCTGGTTTTGGCAATGAGAACCAAGGAAGTCATATAGAAGTAATACAGGCATTTATGCGAAATATTGCAGTGAGGTGCTTGAAGAATACTGAACATTGCTTTAAAAATCATTGCACCGCCCTGGTCATATGTAGCTCAGTTGGTGAGAGCGTGGTCCCAATACATCAAGATTGGAGGTTCGATCCCCGGCCAGGGCACATACTAGAATCTACCAATAAATGCATAAATAAGTGGAACAATCTCTCTCTCTCTCTCTCTCTCTCTCTCTCTCTCTCTCCATCATCAATACAAACAAAATCATTGCACGAGAAGAGAAAAAGAAATAAAGTTTAAATAGTTCTTTATATTACATCTAAACAAAGGCCCATAAAGCAGACATAAACATGGAAAATTTCATTTTAAATTAATAATGTTTCTCTAACCTCCTAACATGGTAGCCCCACAATTTTCTAAGACATACTGTGGTCTTGCCCTGGCCGGGTGGGTGAGTTGATTGGAGCATCGCCCGGTGCACCAAAAGGTTGTGGGTTTGATTCCTGATTGGGGTGCATATGGGAGGCAAGCAATAGATGTTTCTCTCTCACATTTCCCTTCCTATCTCTCAAATATAAAAATCTATCTTCGGGTGAAGATGAAAACCCCCAGATATACTGTGATTCAATGTAATCAATAAAGTTTTAAAACTTTTACCTCCTCAGGATTAAATTGGGCTACTAAAAACATTCAATTTATAAAGTTTAAGCAATCTTGATAACTCCACTTACTACTCACAGTTGAAAATAGAGTTGAAAAGTTAATCAATGCAAAGCCTCTACCTCTAATACTATGACACATCATCTCATATGCAAGTCTATAAATGCTATTAATTTGAAATAATTACATCATGCAATTTTACTGTTATCAAATGATCAAATCCATTTATATATCACATAAGTTATCAGTGGAATTATGCTTTGAGCTTCCAGAAACAGCTGTCATGCCATAAAGCATAAAGGAGGCTAGGCATAAATGAGGTGCATAAATAGGCAATTGCCGAGATATGGGAAGATTATGTGTCTGAGCATATATAAGTCATTGTTTATTTTTCTGCTATTTTGCTATCATTGCTCTTCTTCCTTTTTAATTAGCAAAAATAGCAAAGAACTGGACTACTTACAATCTTAGTTGCTAAGAAAAAATTACAGGCTATATTTCAATGCATATCATTACCAGAGTCTTTTCCAAATATGAGTGAAAGTCAAAAATAATAAAAAGCTATTTCCTATTCACCTATGAACTATGTGATCATGTAAAATTTTGCTTTCTCATTTTTCCCAGCAGATAGGAATCTGGTAATATAGATCCATGTGGCAAAAATTAAGAGTTCCAAAAATATAAAATATTAGAAAGGGTATTTATCAATAGGATCTTTTGTCTACCACTTGTAGGTGTGAAAATCAGTACATGCAATTTGGAAAAGAGTTTGGTATTATCTGGTAAGACTGAAGGTGCACAAAAACTTTGAGAAATTGCGATCTTAGCTATACTAGTATTACCTAGCCAGTGGTCTCAACCTTCTGGCCCTTTAAATACAGTTCCTCATGTTGTGACCCAACCATAAAATTATTTTCATTGCTACTTCATAACTGTAATGTTGCTACTATTATGAATTGTAATGTAAACATCTGATATGCAGGATGGTCTTAGGCAGTGATGGCGAACCTATGACACGCGTGTCAGAGGTGACACGCGAACTCATTTTTTTGGTTGATTTTTCTTTGTTAAATGACATTTAAATATATAAAATAAATATCAAAAATATAAATCTTTGTTTTACTATGGTTGCAAATATCAAAAAATTTCTATATGTGACATGGCACCAGAGTTAAGTTAGGGTTTTTCAAAATGCTGACACGCCGAGCTCAAAAGGTTCGCCATCACTGGTCTTAGGCAACCCCTGTGAAAGGGTCATTCGACCGCCAAAGGGGTCGCGACCCACAGGTTGAGAACCGTTGAGTCCTAGACAAACTCTTGCACGAATGTACCAAGGGATATTCTAGAAATGTCTATAATAACATTTTATAATAGAAAACCACTGGGAAATGACCCCAAACTATTGGCTGAAGTAAAAATAAATAGAGGTATATTTACAGAATGGTGTGTTATATACCAGTGAAAACAAGTTAATTCACAGCAATATGAATATACACAATTAAATCTCAACATTCTAATATTGAGCAAAAAAGCAAGTTTTAAAAATACAGATGATATCATTTTATTTATATAAAGGTAAAAATAACTATAGAAGATTATCTAGTTTTTGGAGATACATACATAATTGGAAAAATATACTGAAATACAAGGTAATGATCAGCCTCCAATCCAACTGTAGTGGTGATTTCTGAGGGATATGACTGAAGAAAGGAATAAAGAGGCATTAAAAGGTAATAATAATGTTCATTTTCCGAAGGTGAGTAGTAGGCTCATGAATGTTATTTTTATTTCTTAAACTACAATATTTATATTTCTAGCTATGCATTCTTTTGTACATTTGATATATTTTGACATGAAAAATAAATTGAAACATTGCACCTTTTGTTTAAAGTTCAGCTCAATTATTTCATACTAGAGGCCTGGTGCATGAAATTCGTGCACAGAGTGGGGGGGTTCCCTCAGCCCAGCCTGTACCCACTCCAATTGGGGACCCCTCAGGGGATGTCCGACCACCAATCGAGCTTAAACCGGCGGTCAGACACCCCTCTCACAATCTAACCACTCACCTGCTTGCCTGCCTGATCACCCCTAACTTCTCTGCCTGCCTGCCTGATTGCCTCTAACTGCCCTCCCCTGCCAGCATGATCTCACCCCCAACTGCCCTCCCCTGCAGTCCTGATCTCTCCCCCAACTGCCCTTCACTGCTGGCCTGATTGCTCCAAAATGCCTCTGCCTGCCTGGTCACTCCTAACTGCCCTCCTCTGCTGGCCTGATCTCGCTCCCAACTGCTCTCCCCTATAGGTCTGATTTCACTCCCAACTGCCCACCTCTGCCAGCCAATTTGGTTCTGATTGGTCAGTTTCTATGCCAGTCAACATCAAAAGCTCCACCTCCTAGGCAGCCATTGGCTCTTCACAGTTGACACAGATTTGGTTCTGATTGGTCAGTTTCTATGCCAGTCAGTGTCTCTGGGCCTATCAACAGGGCCTGATCAGAAAGGTGGGGCTGATCAGCAGCCCCAGTGGAGGCCTGGAGAGAAATGGAGGCATGGCTGTTGGCCAGGCCGGAGAGAAAGAGAGGCAAGTTCTGGTCAACGGCTGCCACAGAGGCTACGGATCAGACCCTGCCTCTCTCTCTGCAGGCCTCTCTCCGTGCCTGATCCGCAGCCCCTTAGGCAGTCAGTGCTGGGTCGCCACGGCAACTCAGCACTGATTTCCAGTCCGGTCAAGTCTTCGGTCGTAATTGGTCGTTAGGACCCTGGCTCTTTATTATATACATAGATGGTCTCATGAAATCTGCTTGGATTATTTGTCAGTGCAAACTGTTTTTGTGAATGTTTAGCAATCTGTTTCTTGGATTGATATTTGCCGCAGTCTACTGGTTCTTATTACTGGAGAGGTCATGAGAGACAAGAGAAAATGGTAATACTGGGATGAGAGACAAGGCAGTCAGACTTTCCTCTCCTACACACACTGCCTTCAAAATATTTGTTATTGAAATAGCTCTCAACGAGTGTTATGTAAAAAGGAATATAATGACTGTGCCATGCATGCAAGTAAAAACGAAAGGAAACAATGTTGTACAGGATATAAAACTGATGCACACATAATGGCTTCTACCTTTGACTTTTTCTCCGAAGTTTAACAATATTCTGCAGTTTTATAAAAATAAGTTTGTTCAAACAAATCAATTGGTTATTCTCTGCACTTTGAGTTATTGTTTTGTTTTTTCAGTGTAGACATGTTGGGACACATACATTTTGATTCTTTGCTGCCATAAACCAGTCAACTTATTTTAAACAGGCGCTTCTAAAGGCATCCCACTTTTTAAATGCTTCAGAGTGTGACTTGCTAAGGATTGTCTGAATTACGTGACCTCTGTGACATTGCTATGTCCACGTTCTGGAGCAATAACGATGAGACCTACAGGACCCACCAAGGGAGAGAAGCTACCTGCTGATATAGATGAGAACAGAGTCTCCATGTGTTTCAGTAACTTGCTGGAGGTTATACAACCAGAGTCCGGATTTGAGCACAGGTCTGTTGGACTCCAACATTTCTGTTCTTAACGACTTCTGCCTTCCTACTCTCACTAGCTTCCCAGGATTGCTCATGCTCTGATTTCCCTGCTAAAGTTCATCTATTGGCTCAATCAATCTTTAAAAAACCCAACCAATTAATCTAAAGCAGAGTTTCCTTAACTATGTCTTTTTCTACAGGCTATCTAACCTCTACTGATGTTTTCTCAAACACCACACCATCAACACTTCTTACGTTGATCTACCAGGTGACCATTTAGCCCGAGATTCCTTATAATTTGACTGTCAACCTCACCCTTATAGACTGAGGAAGTGCTGTGCAATGTAAACATAAGCTTGCTTCCAGATATAAGAAGAGTCCTTTATCTCAGGATGAAAAATTATTACCCTGCCTTAATTTCTACTAACATTTAAAAAATCTCAGGTCAATAAAAACTATATTTGGATAAAGTCACCAATTAACTTCCATAGTAGAGTCCATGTCTCATTTTATTCATTTCATCCAATCTCTTTCATTTTGATTTCTCTGAAGATATACATAGATTTTTTTTCACTCTTTCTTTTTCTTTTTCTTTTTCTTTTTATTAGTTAAGGTATTACAAATGTGT
>NW_005353629.1:1460268-1484644 GCF_000412655.1 Myotis brandtii
TCCCTTTTCATCAGTCTATGTTGTTCTCTATAATCCACAAATGAGTGAGATCATGTGGTATTTATCTTTCTCTGACTGGCTTATTTCACTTAGCATAATGCTCTCCAGTTCCATCCATGCTTTTTTTTAAGATGGGAAATAAAATAAATTACTATTTGATTATCTCCTGTATCATTTTCTTGGCCATGAGCTAAATACACAAAAACACACTTCAACGGAATATAGCTACTGAAATAACTAATGGCCCATCTCATTAGTTTTCCAGAAAACATTTTATATTGGCCAAGTTCCTACTTTCATATTTTATTCTCTGATAACTTTGTTCTACCTGTCTGGAATGTCCTAGCCCCACCTTCATCTATTCTAATCCAATTTATTTGTCATTACATCTCAATATTTTTCCTGATTCCTCCCAAGAAAAGTTTAAAAAAAATATTTTTATTGATTTCAGAGAACAAGGGAGAGGGAGAGAGAGATAGAAACATCAATGATGAGAGAGAATCATTGATAGGCTGCCTACTGCACACCCCCTTCTGGGAATCAAGCCAGCAATCCAGGCACGTGCCCTGACTAGGAATCGAACTGTGACCTCTTGGTTCATAGGTCGATGCTCAACCACTGAGCCATGCCAACTGGGCCCAAGAAAAGTTATTTTGTGTCTCTATTATAACACCACAAATTTTCTGAAGTCATTGTTTTTGTCTCTGCATCTATGCTGAGACATTTTAGAAATTATTTTCTAAATTTTTAGAAATTATTTCATAGCTTTTTTGTTCTTTCATCATGCCTGGCACAATGATAAGCACATATGAGTTTTCAATCAATATTTGCTAAATTGAATCAAGATTTTATTACAGTACTAGGGGTCCAGTGCATGAATTCGTGCACCTTGAAAGGAACTGTGGGCTGCGAGGCTGCTGTAGGCACAGGGGCAGGTCTCGGCCCATCCTCCATGCCCCATCTGGCCCCTCCCACTGCAGCCCCCAGCCCCTGGTCCCCTGTCTGCCGGCAACCCTGCTCTCGCTGCCCCTGCTCCCACATGTCGATGGTGTTGGCCCCGCTCACTCCTGTTGATGGCGTGAAGCCTTTGGGGTCAGTGCCATCAGCAGGTGAGAGCAGCAGCTGCTGCCCTGATCGCCCTTCAGGAGCAGGGGAAGGTGGAGAAGCCTCAGGGGTGATTGGGACTGGCGCCGGGCACCAGCAGTGGGTGGGAGCGGTGGCTCCAGCGCCAGCTACAGGTGCAAGTGGGGCCAGCGCCAGCAGTGGGTGCGAGTGGGGCCAGCGCCAGCTGCAGGTGTGAGCGCCAGGCGGGACTATGGCGTGCAGGAGCAAAGAATTTTCAGTAAACACCAGAGGCTCACCCCGATGACAGCAACCAGTGCCCCGCCTTGGTCTGGCGCCCATTGCTCACCTGCTCCCCATCCTGCAGTGGCTGACACCCACTTTGTTCTGCGCACGCCCCCTGGTGGTTAGCGCACGTCATAGCGACCAGCTGTTTGGTTGTTCTGGTTGTTCTGCTGTCCCATCTATTTGCATATTAGCCTTTTATTATATAGGATTTTGCAAACAATTAGGCACTTGACCAATATAAAACTATTTTCTGAAAAACTCGTGAGATGGGCTTTCCTTATTTGCGTAGCTAGTATCCGTTTAAATGTGTTTTTGTCTCTTTAGCTTAGGGCCATGAAAATGATACAGGAGATACTCAAATAGTAATTTATTTTTATCTCCCATTATTAAAAAAATCTATGTATATCTCCAGATAAATCAAACCAATTCAAAATAATATCCTTCTTAGAGTGAAATTGATCATAGAATCGTTTTATACCATCTTGAAAAAAAAATGGTATTTGGAGCCATTTAGAATCAGAATAAACTTATGTGCAATGTTAATGATAGAATTTCAAGGATTTTTTTTCTTCCGCATGGGTAACATTTTCTATAAAAGTGTGACTGATTTTTGCAAAATGATAACATTAAATAACATTAAGTGCAGCACACTCTAAATTCGTGGTTTCGAGGACTTGGAGATCTGGGGACGTGGTTTCTCTATAGGAGCCTTGAAGTGAGCGCTGATGTTTCAATTAGTGCCAATTCACAGCGCACAAGAGCTGTGGAGAGCGACCATCTGGTGGCCTCCTGCACACGGAGAGGAGATGAATGTCTCCTGGATGTAACGCACTTCCTGACAGATCGTTTCTCTGTGAATAAATCCTCAGAGCAATGCGAGTGTATATTTATGTCAGCTTTCTTATTGGAGCAGATGAGACAGGTGAACAAATATCCATTAAGGAGTTGCTGCCTTGTGTGGAACGTACCGCGACAGAAGGCAATAGAAGAGTCTCAATCACTCACCGAAGAATTGCGTGGCGTGCTGTTAAGAGGGCCAATGGCAGGATAAATGCCGGTTGTTCCCTCAGATTAATATTCCAAAAATTGATTTCAAAGCCCCAAATCATGCAGATTTATTTTCAAGTTCAGCTATAAAGCTTCCCAACGTTATACCCAGCCAATCGGGAAGGCTTGGCGCTCAGAGTGTGGTGTTTCATGCTCCTTGGGGATGAATAAGGAAATGTGGTATTAGACAGCGTGCTGTCAGTTTCAAAAAATCACCCCGCCCACAGAAATTCCATTTGGCCCCTGAATTAGCACTCTCCGATGCCATATTTCTTAGTATCATATCTGTTTGGCTGTTTCACATCGTGAGCCTAAAGCAAGCATCTGCAAAAACAGTAGAGGCCATCTCCTAAAAAATATATCAGATTTCTTTCAAAATTGAGAAAGGGAATGAATGACTTTTAATTAACTTTTCTCAGACTAAACCTTGGCTTGTATTAAGCTTACTGACTATTTAGGTTACCAGTGCTCCTACTTGCATTTATTTTCTCTCTCTTTTATTCTTCAAAATAGATAGTGACATTATGACCATTTACTGAGCGTTTATTAAATGACAGATCTTTCCCCAAGTCATTATGTGCATTTATCATTTCATGTTAAAAACCTACCTCTAGGGTAGTTACTGTCTCCGTTTCCTGATGACACTTGCCCAAAGTCACCAGCTGGGAAGCAGTTGAGCCAAGTTTCAAACTCAGTTTTGTCTCTTATGCCTGTGTTCATGACAGTATGCCATTTATCTTAAATATCTGCATTTGCAAACTCTTACTGCATGTCCAAAAATATTGCATCGCATTTAAGGTGTCCTCCATTTAATTTATTATAATAAATAAGTGATCATAACTCAATTATGAGATTTTGATTATGAGATATTTGAGATTTTGGGGTTCATGTATGAGACAGAGAAAAAAGCTAAGGCTTATTTTTGGGAAATATACTCTTTCTTTTTTTTAAAAAAAATATTTTTATTGATTTCAGAGAGGAAAGAGAGGTGGGGGGGAGAGAGATAGAAACAGCAATGATGAGAGAACCATTGATCAACTGCCTCCTGCATGCCCCCTACTGGGGATCAAGCCTGCAACCCAGGCATGTGCCTGACTGGGAATTGAAGAAAACAAATAATCCAATTAGTAAATGAGCAAAGGAACTGAATCAACTTTTCTCTAAGAAAACATACAAGCCCTAACTGGTTTGGCTCAGTGGATAGAGCGTCGGCCTGCGAACCAAGGGGTCAAGGGCATGTACCTTGGTTGCGGGCACATCCCCAGGGGGAGGAGTGTGCAGGCAGCTGATTGATGTTTCTCTCTCATCAATGTTTCTAACTCTCTATCCCTCTCCCTTCCTCTCTGTGAAAAAATCAATAAAATATATATTTAAAAAAAGGGAAACATACAAATGACCAATAGGTGTATGAAAAGGTGTTCAACATCATTAATCATCAAGGAAATGCAAATCATGAGCCAACTCACACCTGTGAGGATGGCTACTAAAAAATAAAATAAAGTAAATGTACAAATCCATCAAGTTTTGGTGAGGATATGAAGAAAAGGGAACCCTGGTTCATTTTTTATGTAACTTGGGGATGTAACTTGGGGCAGCCACTCAAAATTTAAAAGTAGAACTACCATATGATCTATTAATACCATTTCTTGGTATTATTGATATCTGAATTCATATCAGGATCTTGAAGAGATATCTGCCTTCCCATTATCTATTGAAGCATTGTTCACAATATCCAAGACATGGAAAGCAATCTAAATGTACACTGGCAAGTGAGTTGATAAGAAAAATGTGACACATGCATACAATTAAATATTATTCATCCTAAAAAATAAGAAAATCCTGCTATTTGTGACAACATGAATGAATCTGGAGGCTAAATATACTCCTACCGTATTTACTGCATAATGTGCCTTATTATATTTTTTGTGCCTGTATATCTTATTAGCCTAAATATGATATTTCTATGTAGTTATTAAAGTGCTTTTTAAATGATATAAAACAAGCACTGATTGCAGTATTTATTGATTTCCCCCCCTCTAAAATCTTTAATGATATAAGAAAAAAGAAGTTCTGCAAGCTACATAATGAAGTGTTCTCTTTCACTGAGCTGAACTTAATTACAGCCCCATTCTTCTGTCAGCTGCTGTCATTGAGGACTGTTATATATGTACCAGATTGACTTCAAGGCTTTTTAAAATATAAAGCCGTTTCCTGAAATGATCAATAACACACTTTCCAGGAACATATTTACTTTTACTAAATCTTACCAAAGATTTTCTAATACAACAATCTGTTAATATGAACTTCTGCTAGCTATATTCTATTCTCACATATGAAAACCTTTCATTACAGATATGTATAGACAATGTAAGAGTTCACGATAGGACCTTGATAATATTTATTAAAAATTAACAGTAGTGCTCAGATTGGCAATACATATACGAAAATTGGAATGGTACAGAGATTAGCGTGATCTCTGGACACACAAATTTGTGAAGTATTCCATATTAAAGAACCAAAACCACACCAAACTAATAGTAAAAACAAGGAGTACGAAACTACCTTTAAAAAAACATGGTTGGTGTCTTACAAAACAAATTGGAAATGTGTGTTTAGCTGATATACATTCTGATAAAAAATATGCCCTCTAAGCTTGGCTGAATTTACCTTCAGCCTTACTCCAATGATGTCAGAAGCCACCATGGAAACAGCAAATCCTGGCAAGACTGATCCAAACCCATGTCTTTCCCCTCTCTATTGCTACACAGGGCCACGGTGACACAAGGTGATATAGGAAAAATATTAAGTGACGTAGAACTAAATGGAGATGGACATTGAAAATGCATCATGCCCTAAAACAATACCATTCCATAATTTACTAAATCAGAGAACTTTCATGAACATAGTCATCCTAAACCATTTACCTCCAGGCGATTCATAAGCTATTGCCCTTAAGCTATATTTTACATATTATGGCTCCTATACTTAATGCAGAATTTCAACTTTTCCCTATTTCTTTTTAAAAAAATATGTTTTTATTGAATTCAGAGAGGAAAGGAGGAGAGAGAGATAGAAACATCAATGATGAGAATCATCGATTGACTGCCTCCTGCACACCCCCTGACTGGGGATCCAGCCCGAAACTCTAGCATGTACCCTGACTAGGAATGGAACCATGACCTCCTGGTTCATAGGTCGATGCTCAACCACTGAGCCATGCCGGGTGGCTGCCCTATTTCTCTCTGAGCCTGTGTGTAACCATCAGAAGCAGAGTAGTATCTATTTCGGTGATAAGTGTTTTTCTGTGTGTAATGGGAAAGAGAGTCAGGGTCTATGAGACCAGGAAATCGTTCCGTAGCTGTGCTTTCCATCTCAACTCAACCCTGAGGGAGGAGAAGCAATGGATGTCAAGGAGAAGGACTATTTACATGGTACCTCCAGAAACTAAGGGCTATTTTTCTCTTATGACATCTTACAGATTATTAGCAGTTGAATAATAGTACTAAGTGCTTATTTTCATGTCATTACCTATTTCTTATGTTCCATTACTTAATTGATCCAGATTGCTTTTGTTTCATATTTTATTTTAACAGAGTCCTTGGTTAAGGCCCTATTGTCTTTGTCTGTTTGCTTTTTTATTATGATACAATGTAAACTCATGAACCAAGGCATGTGTCAAAAATTTAATACTGTAATATGCTGTGAATGGGCTCCTTCCCTATCCCACCCTCCTACCTTCTCTCATTTTAGAATAATCACTATTCCAAAAATAATATGCTAAAGTAGGTATACTATACTATACTATACTATACTATACTATACTTTATCATGCTGTACAACACTGTCCTATATAATAAAACCCTAATATGCAAATCAACCAAACGGCGGAATGATTGGTTGCTATGACTCACACTGACCACCAGGGGGCTGATGCTCAACACAGGAGCTGCCCCTGGTGGTCAGTGCTCTGCCACAGGGGGAGCGCCGCTCAGCCAGAAGTTGGGCTCATGGCTGGCGAGCACAGCAGCGGTGGTAGGAGCCTCTCCCGCCTCTGCTGTAGGCGGGTGGTAAGGAGCGAGGGGTCCTGGACTGTGAGAGGGATGTCTGACTGCCCGCTTAGGCCCGATCCCCAGGGGGATCAGTGCTAAGCCGGCAGGCGGACATCCCCCGAGGGGTCCCAAACTGGGAGAGGGCACAGGCTGGGCTGAGGGACCTTCCCCCTCAGTGCACAAATCTGTGCACTGGGCCTCTAGTTATGAGTATAACATAATGCATTATATTTTAAGTTATAATTCCTGTGGATAGTTATCATCTCTTAATCCTTTAAAGGTAACTTTTCATATCTTCTGGCTCCTGTTGCTGTGGTTGAGAATTCTGTGGTTCTTTCTAACAGTCTTTCAATTACAGATTATCTTGCCTTTTCTCTAATTCAAGATTACTGTCTTTTTCAGTTTTACTACAGTGTATCTTGGCATAGATTTTTCTTTTAGTCTTGATTGCAACGCATTGATTGTGGATCTATATTTTTTCATGGAGAAAATTTACTCCTATTATGATTTTAAATACTAGTACTGTCTCCTCAGCGTTCTTCCTAGTCTTTACTACTGGAACTGAACTAGATATAAGTTAGACATTTTTATCCTATGCTCGTGTCTCTTAATCTTTCTTGTTTTTCACCTTATTGCTTACAAAGTCATTTTATGTATATTTTTAAGTTCACAATTTCTCTTTCAAATGCATCAAATCCATCATTTAACCCATCCATTGACTTTGCTTTTATTTCAATGATTATATCTTTCATTTCTATAAATTCTATTTACTTTTCAAATCTTCACCCTGCAGGAATACTGTGCAAACGTTCCTCTAGATATGGTTTATTTCTAATCCTGGCAATGGCCAACCCTGCCCCCAGCCGCTTTGGCCCGCTTCTGACTCAGAGGCAATGTCTCAAGGGAATTCCCTCGCCTTACTCCTCCTCCAAGAGTCATATGACCATGGAAATCTAGGATCAGGCCAGTTACTGAATGTATCCAAATTGTTCTCATGCCTGATACTGTTTTTGCTACTGGGTCCCCAGAGAAGAAAAGCAAGTTTTCTGCATGTATGATATTTTGTATTTTTTGAGTGGATGGATGAATCTGTGTATAGCCAATCCATAGTTTTCTTTCTGAATCTCTTACTAGAGATTATAATGACTTATTTTATTTCTGACATTGAGAACAGTAGGTGAATGTATCTATTCCCTGTCCTCCTCCATTCAACCGATGAATAATATGAGACCTACTGACATGAAGCATTATGCTCAAGGACACACCATCCTGGAAGAAACTTTGACATTGGATGACAAGTTGCTATCCCCAAGGTCACGAAGCAAAGTCTACCTGTTAGGATTCATGTAACACATTGCAGGAGGCCTCTAATCTCCCAGGCGAGTTGTAGCTGGAAGCTGACGAGAGGCAGGGGTCCTACTGCTCCTTTGGGACATGATGGTGGAAAGGATGTTGTTCGCTCTAAGTAAGCTAATAGGAAACCAAAGCCAGCAGAGAGTGACGGGTTCAGGATGTCAGCAAACTAAAGGGTTTGCACCAGATTGTACAGAAACAACATGCTTTCTTTTACATCAGAGCTACAGAGAACCACCTAGGACTGAAAGACCAACCGGAGTCTAAAACAGCAGGTGGAGCCACAGGAAGCAGCAGCTTTTGCAAACTAGAAGACCAGAAGCCTCCCTGCATGGGGACTCAGGGCTCAGGATTGGCCCTGGGCACAGTTACTTCCTCAGAAGCGTCTCTGCGAAGGCACTGCTTTGGTTGATGCTGAAGTACAACTGAGTACAAAGGAACCAAGCAGAACCGGGGGTTTAGCGGCTACTTAATCCTTAATGCACTAAGTTAACAATTTGAATTAGGTCTGACACATCTTTGTCAAGGGGCCAAACAGGCTTTGAATCAAATATTTCTCAGCTGTTTGATGAAAATCAATACTATTTACAGCTTTAGTAAAACAGCGTGGATCTGAAATCTTGGCCCTTTGATTTATTAGGTCTTCTCGGTAAATCCTTTAAGACAGGCAGGGTTCCTAGAGGACTGAGACCATGTAGGTGACCGTGTATTTTGAATGGAATAGATGTTTTCTTTTCATTTTCATTTACTTTTTTTAAACTAGTGGAACCAAGTCAAGCTTAATGTATTTTATTGATTTTCTGTCCCCCAGTTTTTAACATACGAGCCTGGTTGGTACAATGGCACACGGGTAGCTCAAAGACTTCCAGTGGTTTTTCTTTGGAAGTGTATTGTTTCAATCGAGACTTCTAGGTTTTTGTCTCATACATTTTCAAAATTATGAAGAGAATGTAAACGACATCATAGAATAACTATCGATGGCCTCATGGGGAAAATTACCTTAGAAGAAACTTCCAGAAGACTTACTGCTTGTGTGATCCATATTGACTGTTTGGCTGGCATGAAGAGTCACTTTACAGAGATAGATGACATTAAAGCTAAATCTTAAGCAAACTCCTCATTTTCACTCATGCCATTTATTTTTGTATGTGTGCCTTTTACATGATTACAGAAAGAACAGTTTGAAATTTAGGACATTTTTTCCTGAAATATCATTATTCTTTATGGAAAAAATGACATTTGCAGAATTATGAAAACTTGCAAGTTTTTTTTTATATAGGGAGTATCTTCTGACTTTTTGATGTGTATTTCCATAATGTAGAATCAAAAATTTTATTGGATTCATTTTATATAAACATCACGGGAAATTATCTTTATTTGGGGTCTGATATTAGTTATAAAAGTTAAGCTTATGTTTTTGAATAGTGTGCAGTGTCAGATTACATTTTGTAAGCCAAACTATTCCGTATAAACTGTGAAATTCACTCTTTTAAGAAAGATGTTTATATTGCACTCTTTGTATTTCTGTAGCTCTTAGAAATAAATGATCTTTTGACAAATGTTAGCCTTTACATTTAATACATCCTAACTGTAACAAATGTTAGCTGAGGTCACCCTGCCCCTTGAGAAATATGTATATATGTATGCGATATATACATGGAACACATAGGATTTATATATGCATATATATGTATGCATGCTAATTTTAGTGACCCATTATTTTTTTACAGTATACCCAGGGAGGAAAAGTAGGTGTAGTCTACCCCTACTACAGGCATTGTCTTTAGGTAAATAAACCTTCTCAAAATTAATATATTTAAAAGTTTTAAAAAATGTTAGTTTTTTCCCCCTTTAATATGCTTTTGTTGATTTTAGAGAGAGGAAGGGAGAGGATGAGAGACAAAAACATCATTGGTGGTCTCTGCACACACCCTACTGAAGATTGAGCCTAAAACCAGCAATCTCTGGGTGCACAGGATAATACTCAACCAACTGAGCCACAATGGCCAGAGCAAAATTGATATTTTTTAAAATCAGCACATGCCAACAATTGTAAATGATGTCAGTGATAAAATTATTCTTCCTGAAAATATCTTCATTGACTAAGTAATAAAGATTGCTAAAATTGCTGTTTAATTGTCATTAATTAAATATACACATATATATGTATGTGTGTATAGATGTGTGCATGCATGTATTTCAAATTAGCAAAATTTATTACTTATCTCTTAAGTACCTGCTGCCTCATTTCCTTTGTTTCTTCTGCTTTCTAATCAGATGTAGAACACCAACCCAATTTTTAGGATGTTCTTACCACCACCACCAACAAATTCATACAAAACATTTCTGTGTGGCCTTTTCTCCTAAAGATGGGGTCCCTGACGGCTGAACTGCTCAGCCCTTTCTCTCCTTTATAAATACCTTGTTCTTTGTCTGCATCTCCATATTCATACTAGTAAGCCTCCGAGAAAGTCTTACATTTCTCAAAAATTCGATTCATTCTAATATACAAAGACGTCCAGGCCTATACTCTGGGTTCTACCTCGCCATGAAAGAGATGCATTAACGCGCTCTGCTTGCCAACAGAGCAAGTGTCTAACTCAGTTTTCAACATTTAGCAGCACATGAGATACGAAAGTGGTTTTGGCATTTGCAGAGTAGACATGTGTTTCCAACTCAAATGAGCTGCACTATTTTCCTGAGAGAGTGCAAGTGACTACTGCCAATTTGGATTATAAATAATATTTCTACTCTACTCTATAGCATTTAAAAATAGATTTCATACCCATAGAGTAGATTTCAGGGTACTCTGGCTTTGATGATTGTTCAAGACAAAAGTTAACTGAGCACATTTGGAGATCAATTTGGTTTTATTTAATGAGTCATGAATCAGGCAGCATCTGACCTAGCAGGCAAAGAGATACCCCCAGGGGTTATACAAGATGGAAGCCATTATGGAAAGGAGGACGAGACGACAAAGTTATCAGCAGGGAAAGATGAAATTTCATTGGGGGAAAGTAAGAGTTCAGGTGACAATGGATTTTTATTGGCTGCAGTGTTCCCATTGGCTGGGCAAAACAAAACCCCTTCCTTCCCCCTTTTGGAGTCATAAAGTAGTGCATGGATTGCAAGCTACAACTCTTCCCGTTGGAGCCAGTAACTGAATTAACTGTGGGTGCAATTGCTGACCCTAAAGCTACAACTCTTCCCGTAACTGGAGTCAGTAACTGAATTAACTGTGGGTGCAATTGCTGACCCTTCCTATTTGAGCTCCCTGTACAGGACTTCCCGACTCCAATTTTAGTTGGGATTGCCTTTGTTAATTGTCACAGAGCAAAGTTGGCCTTGAGCAAAATTATTCATCTAATTTTTAGTCTCATTACCTGTCAAAGGGAAGCATGTTTCAGGATTCCTTTTAGGTATAAATTCTGATGTTGAGGAACCTTGCATGATACTTTTTATGGCTACCATGGTCAAGTGCACAGAACATGTCTTAAGGATTCTGTAGCCTATCAATACAGGCAGTTCGGTAGTGATAACAGTAACAAAGGTGATGCTAGTTAAACATTTGATTGTTTTGGAATAAATCCATCTTTTCGATGGATCCTGGCCTTTCCAAGTTTTCTTAGTAAATGAAGCTACCATCCTTTGACTTGTTCAAACCCCTAAACACTTGATTCTTCTATGTCCCTCACCCCTACATGCAATCCTCCAGTGTGTCCTGTTCTCTCAGCGACTGTCACCTTTCTCAGGATGATAGCAGTGACTTTGGAATAGGTTTGCTTCTTCCATTTCCCCCCCTACAATCGATTTTTGTACACAGCAGACAGAGTGAACTTTTAAAAATGCCAATTAGATTATGCCACTGACCTGTTTTAACCTTCTGATGGCTTCAGAGTTTCACTAAAATCTATTTTTCTTACCTACAGTGACCTGCATCACCCAACCCTTGCCGGCTTGTCTTATCATCTTTGTGATTTCTATGTGTCTCCACGAGAGCCAGCAAATGTGTTTTGTTCTTGTTTTCATAAATTCCATGTTTGTTCTCACCTCAGGGGCTTGGCAAACCACCACCAATAAACATAGAGTTAAAATGATTGAGAAAACAGTGGGAGAGTTGGTTTTTTAAGTGTAATAACCTACAAGTGTTACCATGACTTTACAAATTATCACATGTTTTCATGTTGCTTTGTAGACTTTCTGCAATAGAAAATGCTGTCTTTATGGCCTCCAAACTCCTCCATTTCAACATTTTAAAGACCACAATGACGTATATTTGTTTATCTTTTGCAATGTATAAAAGATAGAAACAAAACTGTCAGATGATCAGTTTGTTTGTTACTCAAGTTTATGTAGTAATTTGAGTGCCTTTCTGGGCAGCAGCAGCCAAATACTCTTTCACACAAATACCACAAATTTTTGTTGCTGTTTTCCTACTCACAGCTGATTAGGTCATTTAATCCACAGGGATTATATTCGTTTCATACTACTCATACTGCTACTGACGAAATAATATTAAAATAGTCAATTTGTTAATATGAGTTCCCTCTCCCTACTCCCTGAACCCCTCCCCACAAAACAACAATAATAAGGAAGGAAAGTGTGGAAATAAGATACTGGGCAAAATAAAGAGAATGTAGGAAATCATTTTAGACAATGCAATACAAATAACTGTACCTTCCCCTCCATAATTTATGTCGTTTTGGTTTGGATTTGGGCAAGACTCAGTCAACAAACACATATTAAGTGTTTACTGCAGCACAGCAAGAAGGAGCAATAAACTGAGCAACACTTGGGGCTCATTTTTCAAGGGTGTTACATTTAGAGGTTTGGACAGTTGCCCGTCTTTCTAACTGGTTTTTCTAGGACTAAGAAAAGCTTCCTTACACAACATAAAACCCACTGACAGGTTTAGCACCTCAAAATTAGGGTTATTGCTAAAAGTTCATTATATTTGAGTTAAAATTATCTTTAGATATTTTGTTTTATTACCTTAATGACAGAAATAATTTCATTCCAGGACATTTGGATTCCCTGCAAAAGCAAACATTTGACTAAAAGTGCAGCCATTACCTTTACTGCAAACAAAACAAAAGGCTGAAGCTTCCACACAGTGTGGGGATAATGATCTAAAGGTGATATGATTCCCCCGGGATTGTGACTTGAAAGTCTTCAGCTAATAACACAGGGGAGCGCACACCCATAAATCAACGATTGTATAAGAACTGTATCTTGGGGGTTTGGGGGAACATGGCGTTGGAGAGGAAACAGGATGAGGTTGGCTTCTGCAAGGAAAAGCCTTTGGTAAGGACTGTCGGCGCCACATCTGATTGGCCATCACTATCACTACCCTGCCCCAGCTTGTCCATTTTTCAGGTCCGATTCAAGATCCACTACCTAAGGCATCTCATGAGATTGGAAGGCGACCTTTGGCCAGAGCAAGTAAAGGCTATTCAATGGAAACCCCCAATTAGATACTTTTCCTTTTAGCTGGAAAAATGGGCAAAAAAAATAAGAGTGATGGAAAGTTAAAGAATAAAATATCTCTTTAGTGACAAAAGATATAAACATGCATACAAATATGGCTGTATCATAATTCCAGATGAAGGTACAACTTTCTAAGTTATCTCATAGTTCCTCACATGGACTTAAGTAACCCATGTACCACCCACCCAGGAGAAAATTCTGACAGATGGGAAACTCGCTCTCTCCCATTCTCTCATGATTGTCTTGCTTTTTGGTGTTTCTGGACACACTGCTACCTGTCTGTCGGGTCTACACAAGCAGTAAAATATTACAAAACTGCCAACAATTCCTTATTTAAACTTATGTTTATCGTAGACCCACACAACAATGGAAGAGAGTGGGTGTATAGAAATGGTTTCGCTCCCCCCCCCCCCCCCCCCCATTTATGTTTATCGTAGACCCACACAACAGTGGAACAGAGTGGGTGTATAGAAATGGTTTCGCTTCCCCCTTCTCCCCCCCCGCCCCCCCACCATTTATTACATTTTGGGAAAAGCTGAGATCCAAAGATTTATAACTCGTTCAAAGTCAAGACACAGATAATTGCAGCAGAACCAGGTCTCAAATATTTTAATTCTAATTTCAGTGATTAAATTTTTTAAATTTAATTTGGTATTTTAAAATGTTTCCCTCTTTTGTCCACTAGAGTCTGTCTTTCTGAGCTTTTCCCACACAGGGAGGAAATGTGGAAATATTTTCATAATGAGGTAAACAATTGTGGCCTAACAGTTCTGTTCAGCATTCTCATTTAGATCACTTCTTACAGTATCACCCAGAAGTTAAGGCATGCAGTAATAAGCTGAATGGAAATACTGTAATACAGACTTTTTGAATGGTGTTTAAATAATACACATTATTTGAATGTCTCAGTATAATTGACATGTTAGAATTTGAACAGTGTTAATAAGTATTTTTCTAAATTCTTAGGGATGAATTAGAGTTTTTGGGTTTATTTCTACTCTTTTAGAAAAATGTTTAGTGGTTTTGGTAAGTACTCTAGCTTCAAAAGGACACTTTACATTTTTAACTCTAAAATCTTTAAAAGGATAGATATTCAGAAAAGAACAGTCTTTTTTTGATCAAAGGCTTTTAAATTAATCTATTTATAATAATGTTTGATCAACTAAATTTCTTGAGACTTAAAAAGGCCGTATCTTTAGGAGAGGAAATTCTGTGTGTCCTTTTGGGTTGGATGTAGATCAATACGTTTAAAGCTTTTGCTGCTTTGAAGCACAGGGTTGGTTTCTTGACAATGATTTATGTACTAATATCCCAAACATATTGCCTCTTTTTCATAATCGTAAACCTGTTCTAGTTTGGACACTACAGGTAAACATGCCAGTCTAAAACACGCTGACCCTAAAAAAGGTGTTTCTATCCCAGGCAAGCACACCATAGACAGCAGCGAATAGGCGGAAGTCAAAAATGGAAGAAAAACAAAACCTTTCAGAACCATTAAGGACTTTGGGGAGGAGGGAGATAATGAGAACATTTTAAACTTGTCTTTTGGACTAAGTGGATTAAATGCATGGGCACTCTAGGGATATTAATAATTAGGTGCCTCATATCAGACCAGTAATCTGGCACACTTTTAAACAAAATTTTGACAATTTCTGGAGAAGAGGTTGAGACTAAGTCAGAGAGGGAGAAACCACAGACACAGACTCAGCCATTTCCTATATATACAGAGGTAATATGCAAATTGTCCAGGACGCCGTAACATCACGACCACTCAGGAGGAGGCTGCACGCACAGGTGGGTGGGAGGGGACAGCGTGCGCGGTGAGGCAAGCCACGGATGGCGCAGGCCTGGAGAGAAGAGGGCCTGCCAGCCATGGCGCACCAGCAGTCCTGCCTCTGTGCGTGAGCTGCAGAGGAAACACCTTTTCTGACCGTTCATTGGCTAAGCTCCCGGTACACCACTCACAGTGTTCTTGGTAACTTGGGTAATAAGAATCCAAGAAAGTGATTTGGGTTTTTCCACCTCACTCCTGGAGGAAAAAACAAAGGTCTGCTGCTGGAGGGGCTGAGAAATGTCATATCCTGCCCTAGCCGGTTTGGCTCAGTGGATAGAGCCTTGGCCTGCAGACCGCAGGGTACGGGTTTGATTCTGGTCAAGGGCATATACCTAGGTTGCAGGCTTCTCCCTGGCCAGGGCCCAGGTCAGGGCTCAGGCAACCAATCGAAGTGTTCCTCTCACATTGATATTTCTCTCTGTCTTTCCCTCTCTCTTCCACACTCTCTAAAAATCAATGGAAAAATATCCTTAGGTGAGGAAAGAAAGGAAGGAAGGAAGGAAGGAAGGAAGGAAGGAAGGAAGGAAGGAAGGAAGGAAGGAAGGAAGGAAGGAAGGAAGGAAGGAAGAAAGATCATATCCTATGAAAGAGACATCTTGAAAGTGCCTAAAGAAAATTTGTCATTTTTTCATGGTGAAGGGACTGGACTCCATGTTGATGAAAACACTTTGGCAGCTCCGGCGGCCAGCAGTGGGGTGATGGGGGCGGTGCCTTCCCCTGAGTGGCCCGGTTGCCTCCGCAGAGGAAGGCCAGACTGCAGCTTAGGCCCGCTCCCCAGGGCCGTCCGTAGGACATCCCTGAGGGCTCCCAGACTGTAAGAGGGGGCAGGCTGGGCTGAGGGACCCCCCCTCCCAGTGCATGAATTTTCGTGCACCGGGCCTCTAGTTTTCTATATTATAACTAAGACATTAGCATACCCTTTTCCAGAAGGGCCTTGAATAGAATAGCAATGACCTTCCTTGAAAGACCATTTAGTGACCATGTGTTGTTACTCAGGAAGGACCTGTGGGATTCCCATTAACCTGCACCCTGACCCTACATGATTTAGCAACATCTTCCTCCCACCTATATTCCATGTTCTGTTCAAGGTGAGTTTTGGTAAGTGCAGTGTCAAACCAGGTACTCCACTCCACTTCCTGTTAGCCCTGCTGTGAACTTGGATAATGGTGGTGACACTTCGTTATCACTGCATTTTCTCATTTTTACTTTCCCAGACTCCTTTGGAAACTATGAATGAGTACATTAGGTGAGCCATGTTCAAAAATATTTGAGAGGCAAAGCCTTAGCGAATTATAGTAAAAAATACCAAGTTGACATTAATAAAGTCTCTTTCAAAGCATGGAGATTTTTAAAATTATGTACTTCTGGCCTGGTTCTGTTGGTTGGAGCATTGTCCTGTTGTGGATTCAATACTAGGTCCGGGCCCATTCGGGAGGCAACCAATCAATGTTTCTCTGTCACAATCAGTCTCTCTCTCTCTCTCTCTCTCTCTCTCTCTCTCTCAAAAAAAAAGAAAATCAATAAAAACATATCCTCAGGTGAGGATTAAAAAACAAACAAAACAAAACAAAATCAACCAAACAAAAAACTATGTACTTCTAATTCAGCTTCTGGCTTAATTACCCCAATATTAGTGATGTAAATATTAACATTAGATATCAACCTTACTTGTTCATTTATAGTGATTTCATGAAAAGCTCCTAATTATGTAAAACAGAAGAAAATAGATTTTAAAAGATTTTTTATTCTACAATAGAAAAATCTATAAAGGTTTTCATTGGAACTTCCAATTCAATGTAGCCTCATGAGAACTTTTTCTTCTTCAAACTCGTATTAAATCAAAACAAAATAAACTTATTTCCCATTTTATATTAGTTATCTTGTTAACATCCTTCTTCTTTTAGTCTAATCCATGAACAGAGAACCTTACACCAGATTTCTCTTTTGGGTTGCCTTCCGTATCAATAACTTAGCACCTTCTCACTGTCCTACACATCTCTCCTCTTGGTCCCCTCTGCTCCATCCTCACATTCCTGACCTAATTTTCTTTCTCCATTCTTCTCACTTGGATAACTAATTATATTAATTTCCTTATGTTTTTCCCTCTGTGCTTATCTTTCCTGAGTCCATCCTCAATACCATCTCCAGAATGACCTCTCAAACACACCTATCTGACAGGTCAACTACAAATGGAAATGTGATTTTTAAAACACGTAATTGGAGAATAAAACCTGGTCTTCTGCATAATGTACCTGATTCTTCTTAGTGTGAACCTTAAATAAATGTGGTCGCTCACCTGATTCAACATCCCATTCGCCCTTTCTGAATTAGTGCTGCCAGACCCTGTCAGACTCAGGCCTTCACACGGTATTCTTTTCATCTGTCAGACCTGCTGCTGACTGTCACCCAAGTGTCTCTTCATCCTGTCAGTCGTAGCTTAAGGCTCTCCTGCTCCTTAAGTACATTGTGGATTATCCCAGATAACGGATAGCAACCTGCCTGACATTCTTCCCGCGTCTGACGTGTGATTTTGTCATAGCAATAACACATTGCATTGTAATTTTTGGTTAGCAGGCCTACCTCCATTCCATCGCCATTCTATAAGGTTCTGGAAGGTAGAGTCCACTTACCCCTATATTTGTATTCTGACTACTTAATGCTGAGCCTAAATTGGGTAGACATAGTACATATTTTGTAGCATGAACAAATTTGCCAAGTAATTTCTTCTATGAATGCAAGGATAAAAAAACTGCATTATATGTTTTCTAAATTAAATAATTCCTCATTCAGAACCACCGCATGAACGCTCGCTTTTAACATGACTTGGTCTTTGTGAGAGAGAAACCAGGTAGGACGCTGACATCGCCACACGTTTTGCCGATGGTGATGAACAGTAATAAGAGAATCATTTCTCACTGGCTGTCAGATACATATCAACCGGAAAATCTTGTCTAAAAGAATGTTGAAATCCTAAATTCAAATGTTATAGTTGTTCTGTGACACCCAGGTTGTAGCAGAAATGTACACTTCATTTTCCTAAGGCATAAAGTCAATAAGATACTCATCTCTATCTCCCCCCACAAGCAATAGGACCAGATATGCATCAGTTTCAAAACCATAGACTCCGGTTCGCAGGTGGGTAGTAAACTTGCTGATTAAATAAAGCAGAGTGGGGCGGCTGCTAGGGATGCCGAGGTGAGCGCTGCCTTTTGCGTGCCTATACTAGTTTTGTCAACAGATATGAAACCTAAATGTCTTTTATTTGAAATTTCAAGAACATTTATTGACAACTTACTTTGACTTGAAGATTCCTTACTTGACAAATTGCTTTTTTCTCTAGTTGTTATATTTATGTCTCCTGGTAGGCTAAATCTATGCCTATATAGGAGAAATAGAATTAAAATAATTTATTCTTGGGTCTTTCCTGATGCAAAAAAATATCTTAAACTTTTTTTTAACCTATCACTCAATGTAAAAACGGACACTACAGTTGCTTTTTAAAAGCTTAAAAATATATCATTCATATATACATAAACATCAATTGTACCTACATGTATATACACATAAATGTAATTATAGCCAAGATTAAAATAGCATGATGGGTACCTAGAAGCAGTATGAATAAGATTAAATTAGATACTGATTCTTTGCCAAAGCTTTCAGAGTTAAAGCACAAACGCTGGCTTAGGTGCACTGGTGTGTGACAATGATCCTCCCACACCGGTCACATTTGGTTTACGTGCTTAGAGATTCCTCATCCTTGTCCAGGATCTGCCTTCTTCAACCACATTCACGCGCATGCTGCCCCAGCCAGGGTTTCAGAGTTGACGAATTAAAAGGAAATATGTTCTTCATAACCTTTGAAGTGAGATGACGTCTGTTGGAGGGACGAGAAGGCCCAGAAGAGAGCCGTGTGTGGGAGGTGTCTGTGGGCAGCTTACCGTGTTCTCAGAGTGAGCGGGAGAAGGTTTCCCCAACCTTTTGCGGCTTCTCCAGCTTGGAGGAGGGGGAGGGGGAGGGGAGCAAGGGAGCCAGGAGGGGTGCCAGGCAGTCCCCCACTTCAGGAGGTCCAAGAAAAGGGGTTAAGAAGCTTTAAATTTTAGTAAAGTTTGGAGTTTTGATTAGTACTTTGCCTGAATTGAACGGTCACTGAAATGTGCCTCTTGGTTGATTGCAGGGCTAATCTGACCTGAGGTCTTTATAAAAGCAAAGGCCAGGCGAAGTTGGGTCTGTGCTTGAGATTTCATCCAGAAAGGAAAAAGGTTTGCGGAGCCAAAGAAAGAAAAAGATAAATAAATCTGCTTCATTGCTGTCTCTGTGAGTCCTACTTGTGTGGGATTCCTGTTGGCAAGTATGACTTGTAGCAGCTCTAAATACTGCTGGAACAGGGGAGAAGGAAATTTTGTTTTTACTCTAGTTTATACAAATTCATTACATGTAGAGCAAACTAGACTTAATTTATACATGAGAATAATTTCAAGCATCGGTTTTAAATATGGATAAACAATTTGTTATTGTACATGGGATATGCTAATGTGGGACTTTTTATTCTTCTAATTCAGTGAGGTAAAATTTAAAATACATGCATTTTTGAAGTCTCTGTTTCATTTTATATTTACGTTACATTTTCAAATGCAAAGTTTGTCTCTGGATAAAATGTTTATGTGTGTTGACTATAAGGATCTGGGGGTAATTTCTATGGAAATTGTATTATTTTCATCTATAATTTATAGGGCTGTTATGAAGCTCAAGTAAGGTACTGCATATTATGAGCCTTTGACAACTTTAAAAATGTTAGATATAGTAAATACTATTATTAAGTACTAATAATGACTCTATGACACAAAATACATTTACATTCAATTTCAATGTCTTTATAGCATTTAAAAATATCAAGATATAAAGTTATAAAAACATCAGTATGCTATTTTGCATGATTTCTGCTTTGAATTTTAAAGCCATGTGATTATGGCTTTTATATTTGAACTAGAGGCCCGGTGCACGCATTCGTGCACATTGAAAATAAATTAATTAGAAGGTGGCCAGTGGGGTGGGACCAGACGGGATGGGCCAGACACACCTGGAGCCAACCTCCCGCTGTCCCTCCCCAGCTGGCCACGCCTGGGGAGGCGCCGGGGCTCGAAGGGCATCTGCAGAGTGAGCAGGGTCCCTCTGGCAGGTGGGGTCCCTCGGCCTGGCTTGCAGGAAACTGGCAGTTCGATATCTCCCCTGAGTGGTCGGAGTGCAAGAGGGCACTCTGCAAAGTTGCTGTCGCTCAGCAGCTCCTGCGTTGAGTGTCTGCCCCCCTGGTGGTCAGTGCGCCACCTACTGGCCGGCTGGTCACTAAGCCTTTTATATCTATAACTAGAGGCCTGATGCACGAAATTCGTGCAAGAGTAGGCCTTCCTTCCCCCAGCTGTTGACACCAGCTTCCCTCTGGCTGCCGGCACCCAAGACCTGGGTGTCCCTCACAGAGGGAGGCCCCGCCCACTCGCCACAGTCTGCCGGTTGGTGGCCTGGGCCTCTCTCTTCAGGGCGATTGTGGAGCCCCCTGATTGATCGCCCTGCTGGTCAGTGGCCTGGGCCTCCCTCTGTGGGGCAATCATGGGGCGATAGCCGGGCCCCGGCCAATTGCATTGCACCCGCCTTGGCTGGCCTGGCACCAGTGGGTGTCATAGCGTGGTCCCGGATGGTCGTCCCACTGTTCGGCTGTTCGATCAATTTGCATATTACACTTTTATTATATAGGATAATAAAGGTGTAATGTGCTAATTAGACTGGTCGTCTTTCCAGACGACCTTCTGGACGAAGCTGGGGCTGCGAGGGAAGCCCGGGTCCCAGGTGCCTGCCAGAGGGAAGCCGGTGCTGGCAGCTGGGGGAAGGAAGGCCTACTCTTGCATGAATTTCGTGCATCGGGCCTCTAGTATATAGATAAGCATAGAAATAGAAATTTGACTATATCATAAAAGACAAGTGCTTTTATCATACTGCTTGGCATTTTATACTTGAACTAGAGGCCCAGTGCATAGATTTGTGCACCGGTGGGGTCCCTCACCCTAGCCTGTGGGGATCAGGCCTGAACTGCCTCTCTGACATCCCCCGAGAGGTCCCGGATTGCGAGAGGGCTCAGGCCAGGCCGAGGGACCCCACCAGTATACAATTGGGGTCAGAGAGGGACTGTGGGAGGGCTCCAGGGCATGTCCGGCCCGTCTTCCCCAGTCCCAATTGGCTGGACCCCAGCAACAAGCTAATCTACTGGTCAGAGCGTCTGCTCCCTGGTGGTCAGTGCACATCATAATGACTGGTTGAACGGCTGAATGATCGGAAACTTAGCACAGTGGGTCTCAACCTTCCTAATGCCGCGACCCTTTAATACAGTTCCTCATGTTGTGTTGACCCCCAATTTCATTGTTACAAATTGAACATAATTAAAGCATAGTGATTAATCACAAAAACAATATGCAATTATATATGTGTTTTCTGATGGTCTTAGACGACCCCTGTGAAAGGGTCGTTCGACCCCCAAAGGTGGCGCGACCCACAGGTTGAGAACCGCTGACTTAGCATATTAGGCTTTTATTATATAGGCTAGTTTACAAGAATTTAAATGGTCTATTAAAAGAGTAGCCCAGCGGTGTGGCTCAGTGGTTGAGTATTGTCCCATGCACCAAGATCACTGGTTCTATTCCTGGTCAGGGCATATGCCCTGGTTGTGGGCTTGATCCCCAGTTGGGGGTGTATCAGAGGCAGCCCATTGATGTTTCTCTCTCATAGATGTTTCTGTCTCTCTCTCCCTCTCCCTTCCTCTCTTTCTAAAAACACAATAAAAAACATATTTAAAAGAGTAGTAATACATACTTCAGTGTATGATATAAATAGCATATATAGAAAGATACAGAGGGTATATTATATGAATAAAAGCTCAAAAGTCAGTCTTTGTAATTACTTCCTCTTTTTCCCAGAATTAGCCAGTTTTGTATGGTAGAACATCTCTCTTTATAAAAGCCTAATATGCAAATTGCCCCCTTGGGAGTTTGACCGGGAGACCAGAAGTTCGATTGCTCACTATGATGTGTGCTGACCACCAGGGGGTGGCATGGAACAAAGGAAGGCCCTGGCCGGCAGCTGGCAGCTGGGGAAGGGAGGCCCCAGTTGGTAGCCGGAAGGAAGGCCTTGGCTGGCAGCCAGAAAGCCCGATCGACCCTGATTACCAGCCAGGCCTAGGGACCCTACCCATGCATGAATTTCATGAACTGGGCCTCTAGTGTAGTTATAAATAACTTATTTTATACAATAGAATTATTCTTAAGCCAGCATGCTATGATTTACCCTTTATTTTATTTTATTTACTGATAATTTATTACAATCAGGGTCTTGTTCCATTTCATGTCAATTTACCACATTTAAAAATCCCTGCATAATACTTTGTTGTGTAGATTTATAGTAATTTATCAGATCTGTCTCCAAGTTTTTGGTATTAACATAATTTTAAGACTTAAAGGAATTTTCAGATATTTATATCCTTGAAACTTTAAGTTTGAAAGCTGTTGGGTATTTCCTAAAAGTCAGCTTGTTGATGTGTTGATTTACAACAAGAATTTTTGTAACTACACTTCCAAAGTGTTTTCCAAAGGCAGTCATATTCCATCAACAACAGATGACAATATCTATTTAATCACAGTCTCATTACCATGAGATTTGATGAAGTACTTTGCCTTGTATCATTTTGGCATTTTAGAAACGGTATGTTATTGCTGTTTTATAGGATATCCTTTCTTTTGTGAATGATTCTGGACATTAATTTCTAAATTTATTTTCATTTTGTTTTTAATTTTCATGAAATTTTTGTTTATATCCATATGCCTTTTCTCAAATGAGATATTTGTTTTTATCTGACTGATCAGTAAAATCAGTTTAATATTTAGATTAGTCTTGTGGCCCTTGCTTTCCTTTTGTCTAGGTAAGAGTTCTCAACATTGGAAAGCTATAAATAAGTCCTATGTTAGATTAGTTTTTTACTGGAATATTTTTATATTCAAAATAATATTTTTATTATATGAAATGATTATAAAATTGATCTGTAGAAACAAACATATGAGACTAGGAGAGCAGAAAAAATTTTACTAGATAATTAAAATAATACTACAATATAAAAATTGACAGGGCAAGAGTTTAGGATACAAAGTACAGGGGCGCACTATTTCCCCCCCCCCCCCCAACATTTATAATAAATCCTAGAGGCCCAGTGCACGAAATTCAGCCTGGCCTGTACCCTCTCACAGTCCAGGACCCTCAGCCCATCCTGTGCCCTCACAGTCCAGGACCCCTTGGGGGATGTCTAACTGCTGGCTTAGGCCTGATCCCCGCCTCCAGCCCTAAGTTGCCAGTTGGACATCCCTCTCACAGTCCAGGACCCCTCACTCCTAACCACCCACCTACTTGCTGCTCCTTACCACTCAGCTCACTGCTCCTTTGTGCTGTCGTGGAGGTGGGAGAGGCTCCCGCCATCACCACTGTGCTCACCAGCTGTGAGTCTGGCTTCTGGCTGAGCGGCACTCCCTCTGTAGGAGCACACTGACCACCAGGGGCAGCTCCTGCATTGAGCATCTGCCCCCTGGTGTTGAGTGTGCATCATAGCGACTGGTCATTCTGCCGTAACAGTCGCTTAGGCTTTTATTATATAGATTACATTTTTAAAATTTTATTTTTTTATTGAATTTACTGTGGTGACATTGGCTAATAAAATTATATAGATTTCACCCTGGCCAGTGTTGCTAAATGGTTAGAGCATCAGCCTCAGCACCAAAGGGTCACAGGTTTGATTCCTGGTCAAGGGCATGTACCTGGGCAGCAGGTTCAATCCCTGGCCCCAGGGCAGGGTGCATGTGGGAAGCAACCAATAAATACATTTCTCTCACATTGATGCTTCTCTCTCTCTCCCCCTCTGCCCTCTCTCTAAAAATCAATGGAAAAAATATCCTCTGGTGAGGATTAACAATAAAAATCATTATACGGTAGGTCCTTGGGTTACATTGGAGATCCGTTCCTACGCGCAATGTAATGCAATTTTTGCCATAAGTTGGAACCCACCTACATAAGCACCTATGGCACTCACATGGAGCACATACACAGCAGTAATGAAATGAAACAGTAAAAAAATTTAAAAGAAAGATAACAATTCCTGACCTTTACTTGTGGTAAATAAATAATAAAAAACATAAAGCACATATGTACATATGTCGAAATGATGGAACTT
>NW_005353629.1:1484709-1489238 GCF_000412655.1 Myotis brandtii
CTTGGGGTGACCGGGCTGGCGGGGGGGCCATGAGGGGTGACCAGACCAGTGAGGGGGACAGTTGGGGGTGACCAGGCCAGCAGGGGAGGCAATTGGGGGCGATTAGGCTGGCAGGGGGGGCAGTTGGGGGAGATAAGGCCAGCAGGGAGCAGTTGGGGGAGACCAGGCCGGCAGAGGGGGTGCAGTTAGGGGTGGCCAGGCAGGCTGGCAGGTAAGCGATTAGCAGCCAGTAGTCCAGGATTGTGAGAGGCAGTCAGACATCCCCCGAGGGTTCTGGGACTGGAGAGGGTGCAGGCTGGGCTGAGGGGATTCCCCCCCTGCCCCCCCGCTGTGCACGAATTTCGTGCACTGGGCCTCTAGTAAATAATAAAAAACATAAAGCATATATGTACATACATAGAAATGACGGAACTTTTTTTTTTTAATAAATAAATGGGAGATGGCGACATAACCACAAAACGAGGTACATCAAGTCCGACATAACCTGAGGACTATCAGAGTAGGTTTCAGGTATAGAATTCTATAATACATCATATGTATATTATATTGTGTGTTTACCACCCCAAGTGAAGTCTCCTTCCATCTCCATTTCCCCCCCTATACCTATCTATCCCCCATCCTTCCCTCTACAATTGCCATACTGTCATCTGTGTCCTTGAGTCTTTCTTTTTTTCTTTGCTTAATTTCTTCACCTTTCTCAACCAGCCCCCAACTCCTTCCCTCTGACAGCTGTCAGTCTGTTCTCTGTATTGATGAGTCTGGAGAGTATTACGCTAAGTGAAATAAGCCAGTCAGAGAAAGACAAGTACCACATTATTTTACTTTTATGTGGAATCTAATGAGCAAAATAAACTAACAAATAAATGGGAGACAAACTCATAATTATGACATTTAAAATCAGTAAGAATATGATGGACAATTTTATAACAGATATTAAAAGCTACATCTAAAATGTGTCATTACAAAAAAATAAAATGTGTCATTACAGACTTAATTCTGTAGCAATTTATATGTATAAATGAACAATAGACATGCTAGAAGAAAACATATAGTTTCTATTGTTTGATTGGTAGATATTAAGGAGAATATAAAACAAAAAATCCCTAAATAAATAAAATATGATAATGAACAACATACACTGAGAAATAAAAATAGATACAGAGAAATAGAAGCATTGAATAGACTGTCAAACCTCAGAGGGGAGGTAGGGGAAGGTGGGTGTTGGGAAGTGATCAACCAAAGAATTTTATGCATATATGCATACCCTATGGACACTGACAATAGGTTGATGAAAGCCTGGGATAGGGGGCATGGGCTAGAAAGGGTCAATGTGGGGAAACAAGGGGATATATGTTCAACAATTAAAAAATGTTTTAAAAGTCTATATAGTTAAATTCAGAATACTCTAATGTTGCTATGGTGGTTCATAAATTACTTATACCTAGTATATAAATTAAAAAACGTTAAAAATAACTATATGTGCAATCATTGTTGCTAGGTTAAATAAAGTAAAAATGTAAATATAAAATGAGAGATTAAAAGTGTTTAGATATTAAAATATAAAATGAGAGATTAAAAGTATTTAAATATTTAGTATGAGTTCAAATTTAACTTGTAATTTTCTTAAAATGAATATAATTAGTTTTGTGTAAATTTCATGTTAACCACAAAACACAAACCTATGATAAATATACAAAAGAAAGAGAAAGAAAATCATTAAAGCACAAAAGAAGAGAGCAGAAAAGAAACAAAGAAATTACAAACAACCATAAAACAATGAACTAAATGGCAATAACTTCATATAGATCAACTAGAGGCCCAGTGCACAAACTCGTGCATGGTGGGGTCCTTCAGCCTGGCCGGCGATGGGGGCCAATATGAGCCATCTCGCCTAGATCCGATCTGGGCTGAAGGGGGTCGGTCGGCCTGGGAGGGACCACAGGAGGGCTCCAGGGCATGTCCAGCCCTCTTGCCCAGTCCCAGTCGGTGAGATCCCAGCAGCAAGTAACCTACCAGTCAGAGCATCTGCCCCTGGTGGTCAATGAGCATCATAGAGACTGGTTGAGCAATTAGTAGGACACTTATTATATTATGCCTTTATTATATAGGATAATAGCTTTAAATATAACTGGGATATTCTTTATAAAAAAGACATAGAGGTTAGAAGGGGGAGGAAGGGACATATGTAATACTTTCAACAATAAAGATTTAAATATATATATGAGAATAAAATAGGCATGCAATTAACAAAACACATCAGAAACTAAGAGACAGACAACAAACTCCAAAAACATTTTAATACATAAACCATATTTAAGGAATATATAACTATTAAATTTCTATAGTAGCAAATGGAGTCATCTAGACTCTTGCAACTCAGAAAGCTAAAGACTTCACCAGTGGGTTTATTTTAAATTTTTATACAAAAGCTAAACATTGATTATTTCTATCTTGATTTCTGCAGTTACTGTAATTACCTAGGAGAGGCGGTATGCCCAAGCTTGATCTCTTGCTGGTTCTCTGGTTCTCTCTTCCCATCACTCTCTTTTTACTACTCTCCTCCATGGTGTCCTCACTCAGAGATCTTAGGTTTGGCCACAGGAAGAACTTTGGCAATACTAACATGTAGTGTGGAATCTTTCACTATAAAAAGGGTCCAGGTTCCAAGAATTTATAAACTTTAATAGGATTTGAAGCCTTTGCTTTTCAAGGCTGACAAATCTTGGGGAAATATTTACAGTGAATTCTTTGTAGGTTTTGCCTGCTACCTCTTACAGTCTTTGTCCTGATTCTGTGGAACATTTTCCCTGCAGATCTTGCCTGCTCAGTCACCAGGTGGGGAAAAAAAGTCTATCAAAGAATGAGACAAAGTGTTCCAACCTCTGGACCTAAAAAATCCGAGGAGGGAAGAACCAAAGACTTTGCAGAAAAAATTCCCTTTCTCTCTCTCTCTCTTTTTTTTCCTTGCTCCTTTCCATCAGCCTGCTTTCACAGTCCCTGGAAGTAAGCATTAGTAAATGAAATGTTTTCACCAAATGTATTATCCTGCCACCTGAAGATGCTCTTAGCAAGGGCCTTTCTTCCTGGGTGTACAAGTGTTCTAAAAAAGGTAAGTACACAGTGTGTGTAGGTCACTGTAATGAACTGAATCGCTGCCAACTTGTCCATGTTCTAGAGAATTGTACCTTTGTTTCACTGCATTTAATGACGAATTTTCTGGGTTGATTTAACTTTAAGCAGTAAACTGCTAGAGAAATTAGTATAGAGTCACATTTAAATTCAAACGTTAGAATTAGATTCGAGTCAGTCACCCCTATTATTGCTTTATTCCAAGCCCCGCTGTGCTGCTTGAGCCCTAAAGTCTCCATTTGCTCAGGAATCCTACAGCGCTCAGCCTGTGCTCTAATCTCAAAGCTTTGCTAAACGTCTTGGATGATCAATAAGAATCTCAGTGTAGTGGAAACACACAAGGGGTTAAGCCGTGGCCTGCCCTTTCTTAGAATTTGTGGCAGTCTAATGGCGGTGGAAGAGTCAGCTCACTGCGGTTCGCTATTCTAAAGCTTTTCATGCTGCCCACCCCTAGAATGAAAAAGCCAAGAATTTGTACTTATTGGGGGTTATATTTTAGTGTCTTGGGAATGGTAGTTAATAAGGGTGCTTCTCAGAAACAGAATGACTGTAATTTTCTTAAATATCTTCTCTTCAAATTGTTGAAATGCCACCAGAAAACATGGGAACAGTTGTGGGGTGTAGTATTACTTTTAAAGCAACTTCATACAGGACTGGTGGTTTAGCTATGACTTTGAGCAGAATTATCACTGGAACAGTCTATAAATGCAGTAGTCCAGGATAACTGTGAGTATGTAATTTCTGAAAATGCAATTACACGTGGGAAAAGTGCAAGGTAGGACTTCCGTCTATGTGCTGCTTCTGCTGGGCGGTGGGAGCAATTCCCCTGACCTAGGGGGTGTGGGTCATCACTTGCATACGTGGCCTTATTTCATCAACCCTAACTTTTATTTGGTTAACCCTAAACATTCAGAGGCGAAGCCTTATAAACAAACACATCCCGTTAATCACGCATGCATGCAAAAATGCTTTATGAAGAGTATGATTTTGAGGTTTCTAATGGGAAAGAAAATGCAGGTGATTTTCCATTGATTTCTTCATTCAGTAGTCCATTTTCTATGTTTATTGTGTTTCTGATTCTGAGTTCTGTTGATTCTGAGTACGATGATATGGTATCATTGTGACAAATGTAGAACAATTTGGTGATGATCAATGGAAAATTCACAGCTAGGGTGAAAAATGCCTTTTGTTATTATTATTATTTTGTTCTTTTTCCCTTCTTTTGGTACGGATTCAAAACCAGGTGAAAAATGCCTTTTGTTATTATTATTATTATTTTGTTGTTCTTTTTCCCTTCTTTTGGTACGGATTCAAAACCCTCTGCCTTTCTCCTTTCCTTCTTCTAGGGAAAAAGAAGAGAGGAGAAGAGCCCTGAGTGGTTTGGCTCAGTGGATAAAGCG
>NW_005353629.1:1490629-1494548 GCF_000412655.1 Myotis brandtii
TAATTATAAACCTGTGTTTTCTATCAAAATTACCTCTTGCATGAATTTTGGGACACCCTTATTTCGTAGGTTCAGGCTGAGTCATATGTCAATCCCAGATCCAATCACTGTGGAGACCAAGAGAGGTCCCAAATGAGTCAAGTGCTCTTCTTATTCCATTACAAGTCAAGAAGACAGGGTCAAGTAAGAGAATGGCGCTTCCAGACAAATCACATGACTGCATTTTTGCTTTATGTGTAGGTGTGAGGGGAAGGTGGGGGAAAGAAAAAGGATTTCCCAGAGAAAGGGGTGAGCTACTAAGGGTATTTTCAATGAGAAGTTTACTGGGAACCAACAATCCACCTACTTATGTCAAGCAAAAAGATTAATAAAATTAACATATATATATATAATCCAACTCAGAATCTTTCTTTCCAAGCTGTTCATCCACCCTATTTCTGTTAAGAGAACCCCATATTCTCAGAATCTAAGGGCTGACTTTTTCACAAGAAGGACATAATGTCACCTTCCTCTCGCCTTTTCCCTCCCTCCTCCCCAGAGGCGAGGGAGAAAAGGGGGCGCGCTGCTGGGGAGGAGGGAGGGAAGGAGGCGCTGCCTCTTGTCCTCCCTCCCTCTTCCCCAGAGGCTTAGGTGAGTGTGCAGATTCATGCCCCGGGAAGCTAGCTGTGAGATGGAGCTTACTGAGCAGCGTGCTTAAGGACAGCTGTCGGGATCAACTCTTGTGAAAGGGAGAAGACAAAGCAGGAGGAGTGGGCCGAAGGAGAAGTCAAGAATGCAACCCAGGTATGGCCTTAGCCAACCCGATGCAAGCTCTGGGTGGACAATGGCCTTTCAGAGTGACAGGCTAAGCGGGTCGGGGCCTTATGAGCATGCACGGATGAGTCATGGGATGTAGGGCACCCTGGGGAGGGGCGTGACCTCGTGAAAAGTGGCTCCCTGCAGGCGAGACAACCTCTGAAGGCTCTGACACTTGTCAGCTGGTAACTGTCTGCACTCCTTGCTGCTGGGGCAACTAGTCCTCTGGGTGGTGCATTACAGTGTCCATCTCAGTGGGGTGGGACTAGACTATAAAGACAGAAAAAGTGGTTTAGAGGACACACCATTATGGCGGTAAACATGTGTCCCTTTTTAAATAAAAGTACAAGGATACATGAAGTTCATTCTGTTAGTGGTATTGCAGGTTGCATAGGGCTGGACATAGAGATCAAAGCCAGGGGAACTAGTTGCGGAAGCTGTTTGACTGATTCCACCGTAAAGCAATGAGACCCTGACAGATGAACAGCCATGGGATGACCATGGGTTGACCTGCACCAGAATGGAGTGAGGAGTTAGGGAGCGCTGCACCAGCAGCATTTGAGCTGCCGTGTGTCAGGTACTCTTGTCTGTATTTTGCATGTAATATTCTCAATGAGGCAGACATAATTACAATTTTCATTCTATGGGGAAACAAAACAGATACTGTGGGAGGTTGGATGCATTGCTCAAGTCTTTCTGGAAAGAGAGGAAGACCAGATCTGTCTGGCTGTAAAGAGCGCACGTTTTTACACTTTATCATATATCTCTTCATGTACTCTATCATAGCTTACACTTTAATTGGAAGTTTAGGTTGGTTAGTGAGTAGCAGGAAATGCTATGAGAATAGTGAAAGGAGAAAAAGCTGGTTTACAATAGTGAGAAATAAGGATTTCTTAAAAGATTGAAAAGCTTATCCTATATAATAAAAGCCTAATGTGCAAATTGTTCCACTGGGAGTTTGACCACTTGCTATGACGTGCACTGACCACCAGGGGGCGGTGAAGAATGTGGTAGGCGTTGGTGATGCAGTGCTGGCAGCAGGCGGCAGTGGAGGTGCTGCTGGCCTTGATGGGCCCCAGAGAGAGTGGGACTGTGGAGGGATGGTGGAGCAGGTGAGCGGGCGGTGCCAGGCCAAAGCGGGTGTGAGTGGGGGCCTGATCACCCCACCAATCACCCAGCAAACTGCAAGCAGCAGAGTCGGTGGAGGGCAGGGCCACTGCCCAGCTCCCAACCACTGAGGGAGCTGGGTGGGGGCCCTAGCCCCAATTGATCCCCCCACAGGTGGGATGGTGAAGCAGGTGAGGGGGAAGCACCAGGCCATGGTGGGGTTGCGGGACTTCGAGGCTGGGGGCGCAAGCTGGGGCCTGATCCCAGCAGGCCACCCCGAGGGACCCCACAGGGCACGAATTTGTGCACTGGGCCTCTAGTTACGTTATAAGAACGATAACTACACCTAACTTATCCAACCACTATGCTCTGGCACTGTGCTTTAAAGAACTCTGCTTTAGTCTTTTGGAGAACTCTAGAGGGCAGATATCATTATAATATTTACCTACAGATGAGGAAACTGGGCCTTGAATACGATTTAAATAAACTGTTTGAGGTCAAATAGCTAGTTCATGGTGGAGCTCGATCTTTAAGCCAGGATTGCTTGAATTCAAAGCTCACGATCATCGTTACCCATCATTATACTTTCTTGTTAAGACAGTGTCTCAAAACAAGAGTTTATTTCCTCAGGGCTCTGGAGTCTACAAGTCTGAAATCAAGCTGTCAGCAGGGCCACGATGCCTCTGAAACCGGCAGGGGAGGCCTTTCTGCCCCCTTCTAGCTCTGGTGGTTTCCTGGAAATCCCAGGAGTTGCTTGGTTTGTAGATGCATCACTTGAATCCTCTGCCTTCCCTGACTTTCTTCTTCTGTGTCCGTTTTTACATGGCCAGCCACCTTCTTACATGAAGATCCATGATGCTGTGTTAGAGGCCCATCCTACCACCCTATTCCAGCATGACTTCATCTTAACGGATCACATCTGCCACAACCCGATTTCCAAATAAGATGATATTCCGAGGTCCTCGGAAACAGCACTTCAACAAAGCTTTTCAGGGGTGCACACAATTCAACTCATAGCACCTGCATTCATAACGTCAAACTTTGCAACCAAAGTCCCTTCGTGTTTCTTCCCATGTCCATAAACACGCAGCAGAATCTTCATTAGGCATATTCTATGCATAGCTTTCTCTTTAACTATCTAATCTATCTGAACGAATTAGATTTGGATTGAGAGCAAATCATTCCTGATGGGCTAGAGCACTGTATGTCTCTTCTTTGTAAGAGATTCCCACTGCTGTTATTGGGTGTACTGCTTTGGGGAGCAAACGACTTTACTGATATTACTTAGGATTTTGTTATTCACAGGGGGTTGCATTTTCTTTTTGCTCATTTAGATGAGTTCCCTGGAACACAGAATCAAAACCTGGAGGGTAGACCTGGGGAATTTGCTCCTCCTCATGTTCTGCTAATTATATTTTTTATTACTCATATTGTAAATGAGATAGACTGTAGAGCCACTGCCAGACTAATTTTTTTCTTTCAGCTTTGTAATTTAGATTACTCTCCCTCCATATGCATCTAATTATAAGAATTCCTTAGATACAGATATCAAAGAATCTTAATATTTAATTTCCCCCTAGGAATATGATGGGCAAGTTCTTATGTTTATTAAATTGGTCTTAGGGCAGGCAGCCCTTAAGTCAGATGCTATAATCCATGACTTGTATTTGCCTATCATTTAACCATGAACAAATTACATGATTACTTCATACATCTGTTATGTGGAAATAATACCTATTAATTGCCAAATATAATTATCTATTTCTAGGTTTTAGCCTTATTTGCCTTTTTTGCCCATGTTATGGCTTCTTCCTCCTTCAAATACCCCCCCCCCCCCCCCCCCCCCCCCCCCCCGCTATAATCCATGACTTGAATTTGCCTATCATTTAACCATGAACAAATTACGTGATTACTTCATACATCTGTTATGTGGAAATAAGACCTATTAATTGCCAAATATAATTATCTATTTCTAGGTTTTAGCCTTATTTGCCTTTTTTGCCCATGTTATGGCTTT
>NW_005353629.1:1494575-1524496 GCF_000412655.1 Myotis brandtii
GATATCTACCTCACTACTCATGTGCACTTTATACATGAGTATTCCTTTTTAGCCTTCTCTCCTACCTTCTTTTCTGCACTCAACTCCCACACATTTGTATTTATTCTAGAAATTAGGATTTCACAATTTCCTGATGGGCCAATAAAATTCAAAGCACCCAAATGTCTGTGGCTTTTCTAAACACAATAAGAACCCCACATAAGAACCCCACAGATTGGTTATTTGGGGAAATGTAGCTGACAATAACTAAGTACATAAAACCCTCAGGGATTTGGGATAAATGCCACGGGGGCACCACAGACTGAGAGCCCCTCCCAGGAAGCAGCACTGGGAATGGATCACTGGATGAGTTTTACCTCCAGAGTAGGGGGCGTGCCAACACAGGAATAGGGTTTCTGAGTTGCTACGCAGTAGTGATTTATATCCATTTTCCATTTTTCATATGGGAGTGTTCATTGAAATTATCTGTCTCTATTCCACACATTGTATAATATATGTGAGAGATCAAAAAATTGACTCGTTTGTTCATTTGTCTCTCTCTTCCTATTTAAATTCATAGGCTTTTAGATCAAGAGGATACAAAGCTAGACCTGATATAAATTACAAATAAGCCAGTCAGAGAAATAAAAATATCACATGATCTCACTCATTTATGGACTATAATGAACAACATAAACTGATGAACAAAAACAGATCCAGAGACAAAGAAACATTGATCAGACCGTCAAACATCAGAGCGAAGGTAGGCGAGGGTGGGGGTAAGGGGGAGAGATCAACCAAAGGACTTATATGCATGCATATAGGCCTAACCAATGGACACAGACACCAGGGGGGTGAGGGCATGAGTGGGGCAATGGGGAGTAATGTGGGGATAAGGACACATATGTAATAACTTAATCAATAAAGAAATTTAAAAAAATAGAAAGAAAAAAACCCCACAACAACAATAAACAGAGAAAGATCTTCAAAATAAATAAATAAATAAATAAATAAATAAATAACAAAATCCCAGACTTTGAGCCTGATGTTATTAGAAAAAAATTTTGAGGATTTTTTTGGATGGGGTTGGGTGAGTATATTTTGCTGGGGGAGAAGTGTGTGTTATTATGGCCAAAGAGTCTTTTCTGACCTAATTTATACATGAAGCAGAGTAATTCTGGGGCATCATCAAGTTCTGAAGGCAGCATATTCTGTGCTTGAGAATATTGCTCCACTAATTTATCCAGGGACATGGAAGGATGACAGCTTTTCATATGGCTCTGAAGCAGGATCAATGTGTTATGCAAGTAGCTCTGTCACTTGAGTCATAGACCTAGTAAGTCCTTTTGTATCTGTGGTGGGAAAAGATGCTGTGTCAAGCTGTAATAGGGAAATTACAGTTAATACCCTTCAGTTCTCAGAGAAAGACCCCAGGCCATCTGCAGCGCCATTCAGAAAGCATCCCTGTTGTTTCTGCTAAGCCCTGATATTGATGAAGTATCTAAGCAGGAGACATCAAGTGTCTATGTAGTCAGAGTTGCCAAGACCGATCAAGTCATATGATGAGGTTGGCCCAGCAGCAGTCCAGTATGAGATGGGAGTGACATGATTAGGGTAGTCATGAGCAGCATCAAAGGCACTTGAAGTTGCATGAACAGTGGCCCTTCCCTAACTGTGGTCTTCCACCACAGTTGCATTGCTTCCTGCCCATCCTTATCTTATACCCGTGCCAAAATGGAGTGGGTTCTCTTGTAACAAGACGACAGAGATAGAAAAACCAAGGCTGGCTCATGATGGGCCAGCTTGTTATGTTGGTGCTAACTGGAAATGGACTGCTGATGCTCAGCAGCCACAGTTAGAGGTGGCCCTGAGAGAGGTGCCGATGGAAAGTCTGAACAAAGGAAAAAGCTCCGTGAACTTGATCATCACCTTGGTGTGCCGAGAGAAATGCCCAAGGCAAGAATGTAGACAGATTCATAGGTGATAGTGAATGGTTAGGAGATTAGTCAGGGGCTTGGAGGATAAAGTTTAGAAGATCAAGATAAGGAGCCCATTGGAAGAGAGATATGGATGGACAAATGGAAGTGGGTACAAAGTAGGTAGGCGTGTGTATTACTCCTTTACATTTCCAGAATAGATCCACCTTTACCAATAGAAGAAACACTACATAACCAAGCAGATAGAATAACACACCCAAATGACATGAGTCAACTGTGTCATTGGCCAGCATATATATATATAATATTTATATAATGAAATATTCCAGTTTTTAAATGTGCCCAAAATACATGATGAGGCAAAAGTAGGTTTACAGTTTGAGTGCGTGAAACAGTTTATTCTTGTATTATTTATTAATTATTGCATTATTTTTCCATACAATTTTAAACCTATTTTTGCCTCATCCTGTAATTTATTGATTTTATTTCCTTGAAATCACTAATCCCACAAGTAGTGATATCTGTATGTCGGTTTCTCTCTCTCCATCTTAGCATTTCCCAGTTTTCTGTTGGTGTAGGTGGCTGGGAGTCAAGCAAGGGAATGAGAATAAGAATGGATGGAAATGAACGGTCTGCATCGGAAAACAAACCAAGGGAACACTCGGGTTTGAGAGGCAGAGCGTAAGAGGTTCTCAAGTGCGACCAGCGGGCAGATCAGCCTGTCACAGGTCGCCTACGCTGGAGCCTGGGGGTAGAGAAGAGTTGCTAAGGGGTTTATTCTTGTATTATTTATTAATTATTGCATTATTTTTCCATACAATTTTAAACCTATTTTTGCCTCATCCTGTAATTTATTGATTTTATTTCCTTGAAATCACTAATCCCACAAGTAGTGATATCTGTATGTCGGTTTCTCTCTCTCCATCTTAGCATTTCCCAGTTTTCTGTTGGTGTAGGTGGCTGGGAGTCAAGCAAGGGAATGAGAATAAGAATGGATGGAAATGAACGGTCTGCATCGGAAAACAAACCAAGGGAACACTCGGGTTTGAGAGGCAGAGCGTAAGAGGTTCTCAAGTGCGACCAGCGGGCAGATCAGCCTTTCACAGGTCGCCTACGCTGGAGCCTGGGGGTAGAGAAGAGTTGCTAAGGGGGCCGTTCTGGAGAGTTCACTTTCGTACCTGCTCGTAATTTACATTTCATTGGCCCATAACACCTTATGCATGATTCAACTCCTTTACAAACATATTAGACTCCACAGGTCCCCAAATGATCCAGTCTCTTCTTCCAAATGCTCTCTTGCTGTTTGAACTGTTTCATTTAAAGACACTCACCAGCAGCCTAGACACCTGTTTTTCCCACTTCTCTGTTTCTATGTACTTTAAGGTCTCACTTGTAAACACACCGTTTCCATAGTAGCCTAACTGATACCTTGATTTCAGTGTTCCTCCTGCTATGATCTCACAGAATCGTCCCTCTGAAATCAGAAATAAACCTTTTCTTTTATTGCATAACATCTGTGACTCTCCATTGCTTACATCATCAAATGCCTGTGTCTCCCCAACTCTCTCAGGCTGTTTGCCTCGTGCTCCCGGCATGTGATGCACCTAAAGCTTCCTGACTGTGTCATTTAGTACATGCCCCAGGCTTTTGAATGCGCTGCTCTTCACGGCCTGGAGTACGCTATCCTGCATGTCAGCATGGCCAACTCAGACTCATTCTTCAACACCTCGCTCAGGCATCTTCTGTTCCGACTGAAGCTTTGATCATTATCTCTGTATGGCATCACTCTATCTTGCAACACATATTTTATTATATATAACACTCCATTCCCAATTATCTGCTCGGATGTTGTCTATCCTACAAGAAGTGCAATCCTCTTTTTATTTATATTTTATTACACTTATTTAGGTTACATTGGCTAATGAAATTATATCAGTTGCAAGTGTACAACTCTAGAATACATCATCTGTATATTGTACTGTGTTCACCATCTGAAGTCATCTTTCTCCCTCACCATTTATCCCTCCTTTCCCATCTCTACCTGCGCCCTCCCCCTTTCCCTCTGAAGTACATTCTTGAGGGGAGGAATCTATTTTTTATTTGTATTTCCAGTGCCAAACATAGTGTCTAACACATGGTAGAGGTGTAATACATTGACTAAATAAATAGGTAGATGGAGAAATAGATGAAACAAATTTTAAAAATTATAGAAAAGTGTATTAAAAACTGAGGACTGAGAAATGAACTTATGTTCTCACTCTTTCCCAAAATCAAATTGTGCTTTTTGTCATGTGTAGCCTGTAGTTTCTGTTCCCACTGCCATTACAGATGCTTCCGCTGCCCACAGAGGGAGAGTCACGGATTAGCAAGACATTCTGACAATTGCCATGTTGTTGACATGCAATCTGAGGTGTTTTGAAAATGTTTGCTGTTGCTTCTGCAGAAAGATGAAAAGGTCTGTAAAATATATCTTCTGCTTCCAGAATGCTGCTATCATTTTTGAAAATCTATAATTATTTTGTTCTATCCACACTGTCATTAACTATGTAATTAGTTGTATTCATGATATTTAAACTCTACTTAAGATATATTCAGAGGGTTTGAAAGAGTATTGAGAAAAAACACCATCTACACTTTGTTTTGCTGACAGATGGGACTGGGCAAACAATAAATTGATTTTCCTTAACGAGAAAGTCTTGACTCGTCATAGGTTATAAGAGACTTGAAAATTATATGTGTTCATCTCAACTGAGTTTAAGAAGACCAAAGTGACACAAACTCAAGAATGAGAAACATGGAGTAATGATCGATAGCACATTTGATGTTTCTGCTCGTTACATATCAAACTGAAAACGTGCTCCGCCTTTTGTCCTGTGCCTGGGCGGCAGAAGGGAGGGGAGCTTCCTCCGTGCGTCCCCCGCAGCCTCGAGGGCCCAGGGTGGCACTGCAGCCTCGGGGTCTCCAGCTTCATAACTGGCAGATGCGCCATTTCTCCGGATACCTCGACGGCCAGCAGCCAAGTACCTGAAGGGCTGTGCAGCTCCCTCTCTCAGTCTACGCGGTTGCCTGGGAGGCCCTGTACTGACTCTGAGGGAGGCCTGCATCTTGCAAGGCACACTTGTGGGCTGCGATTTAGGGGCAAGAATGCCGCTGCCTCTCTGGCCCAATGAACAATTCGCCTCGACGGATTTATTACTCCCTGCTTCCCAAATTGGTCCTGGGCACAAGACATAATTATAAAACTCCATTTCAACCTAAATGGTAATTTTCTGGCATGTAATCAGGACGGTAATAGCGGATATTAACAACGGAGCAGTGTCGAAATCTTACAAGATGAGACGCATGTGAGTTTTACCGGTGAGCACTGTTTCTATGCTAATTGAACCCAATAACTGTTTGTCAAACGCATGACACTTTCTCCTTCCTGACCTTCCTTCGGAGGCGTGGCCAGTTCGGCCCGTACAACGTACGATACAGAACTCTGCGTCTGGCACCGAGATTAACCCGAAGGCTTTGGCATGGAGACCAGGTGGTTGACTCCAGGCCTTACGCTCGGGAAGTGGGACTCCCCGAGGGTAGGGGTCTGTCAACAACGCCTTCCCGAGACACACAGGGAAGTCCGGATTCTGTGCCAAGACTTGGGGGCGGGGAGGCTCTCCGCACCAACTCATCTGTGTTGATGAGCAGAGAACGGCGAGATTGCCCTTGCAGAGTTCTCATTATTATTGAAGTGAAGGCATTGCCTTTAGAGATTTCTTATGGTTTATTCCACTCTAGGGCTAGGACATCAGGAAGACGTTTTTCTCCAGATTTCTGAAAATTCCTACAGAGCCGTATGGAAATACATTGCTGACAGGAGAGATTTTCCTTTTCAACCTAAATGGTAATTTTCTGGCATGTAATCAGGACGGTAATAGCAGATATTAACAACGGAGCAGTGTCGAAATCTTACAAGATGAGATGCATGTGAGTTTTACAGGTGAGCACTATTTCTATGCTAATTGAACCCAATAACTGTTTGTTAAACGCATGACACTTTCTCCTTCCTGATCCTCCTTCGGAGGCGTGGCCAGTTCAGCCTGTACAATGTATGGTCCAGAACTCTGCATCTGTCACCGAGATTAACTCGAAGGTTTTGGCATGGAGACCAGGTGGTTGACTCCAGGCCTTACGCTCGGGAAGTGGGACTCCCCGAGGGTAGGGGTCTGTCAACAACGCCTTCCCGAGACACACAGGGAAGTCCGGATTCTGTGCCAAGACTTGGGGGCGGGGAGGCTCTCCGCACCAACTCATCTGTGTTGATGAGCAGAGAACGGCGAGATTGCCCTTGCAGAGTTCTCATTATTATTGAGGTGAAGGCATTGCCTTTAGAGATTTCTTATGGTTTATTCCACTCTAGGGCTAGGACATCAGGAAGACGTTTTTCTCCAGATTTCTGAAAATTCCTACAGAGCCGTATGGAAATACATTGCTGACAGGAGAGATTTTCCTATCTGTGACGATTTCTAAGTTAACAAGACGTATTGATCCTTTCGTTCACCGAGGTTACATTGAACAAATTGGTCTCCATTATCCTCTTGCGCGTATGCCATCCAACCTCTCCACATCCTTAACATTCCTGCTCCTGTTTTGGGACAATTGTTTTTCCTCTCTAATCGCTCTAGATTTTTCACTCATTTTGTCTCTATTTCTAAAAAAATTTTTTTCCACCAAAGTATTTATTCTGAGATACTTTCTGAAAGTTGAAATGCACAAGGGCTGTGTTGTGGATTTAGGGCTTTCACTGCAGGTCAGCAGCCACGAGGCTCCTACTGGATCCGAAGCAGAGTGGATGTACACACCCTTAGGACACCCATGTTCGCAGCCTGTGGCTCAAGCCCCAACCAGAGTCTAGCATCAGCGTGAGTTTGAGGTCACAAAAGCGAGAATTTGACTCAGCCCACCCAGCGAGTTACACCATGAAATGACAGTCATACAAGTGAGACCAGGTGAACAGCTACCACACTTTCCTAGCTTGTCAATGAGTTGGTTCTCAGGTTTTAAAAAAAGGCATTCCTGGGTCTTTAAGCTGGCAAAGGACTCATTTAGCTTTGGAAAGGATTTACATATTTCCCCAAAGAGACAGAATAAGAACTTACAGTTACAGCAGTTATACAAAATAGATAAAAAATACGTGATGCAACATCTAAAAATACCAACTAAAAAATTAGTAGAAGATCTGAATAAATATTTTTTTTCCAAAAGAAGACATACTGATGTCCAAAGGGCACATGAAAAAATGTTCAACATCAAATTATCAGGGAAATAAATGTAAATCAAAACCACAATGAGATATCACCTCACAACTGTTAGAGTGGCTATTACTAAAAAGACAAGAAATAACAAGTGTTGGAGAGACTGTGTAGATAAGGGAACCCTCATATACTGTTGGTGGGAATGTAGACTGGTACAGCCACTATGGAAAAACAGTATGGTGTTCCTCAAAAAATTAAGATTAGAACAATCATATGACCTGACCTCTTATTTTTAATTTGTATTTGCCCTTACATAAGCATAGTCCAAGCTAATAGCAGCAGAGTAGGGAATAAGAGTTAATGTCAGAAATGTTTCTTAATTGAATCTGGGAATTTCACCTTCTGCTATTCCCAACCTACAGATAATATACTATCTTTATGAAATAAGAACCACATTCCTGTTTGCATTAGGAAAAATAGTCCTCATAAAATTTCAAAAATATTGCAGACTATAATAAGCTATAAACTATTGACTTAGTGAAAGAAAGTCTAAGAATTATTTATAATAGAAATTAATGGTTAAATAACACAATATAGATTTTATAATAAAGGATTTTCTTTAAAGGTACAAATCTTTTTTCCCCTTATATATTCTTAAAACACTATAAGCAAACAAGATACAATGAAACAAGAGGTAGAGTTGGGCCAAGTTTTCAGTCCCAAATTTCATTAGATTCTTGCCCCATTTGATCATATATCATATATTCTTCAATGAATTAAAGTGTTATTTCAACAGTCCAGTTATCACAAATACTTCTTAGGCTGAGTTAACCTTTCCTTCATGCCTAAATTTGTACAGATGGTATATAATAATTTTTGATAACTGAAATTTGATCACCAGGGCTGCATAAGTTCAGGATAAAGTCTCACCTGTATTTCACAAGGAAAGGAATGCAGAAGATGAAAGTGGAGATTTCCTGCTTTGCTAACATACAATTTCAGATAATAGGATTTACTTATTTTAATTTCCATAATTCTTTTTATTCATGTCATTTTCACTATTTATACTTCAGATGCATTTATTAGGCTTCTTAATTTTTACTACATGGATGCTAACCTTTGTGCATGGAATCAGATTAATTGGGTATGTTTTATCGTTTTTGAGATTCATTTAAAATTGAAACTGAGTCTAAATGGACATCTGGTATGAAAAACAAGTTGAAAGCATGCTATCTCCTTTGTGACAAAATATATTTGATTAGAATTACAAAAGATATTATTCTTTAGAGATTTTTCTTTAATTAGAACAACATTCCAAAAACTTGTTGTTACCTGGCAAAGACACAAAGCAATAAATAAGTTGGATTTGGAGATGCATTAATTGTTTCTTAAAACATTTTTCTCCATGAAACTTGAAAATATCATGTAAACTACCAATTTCATTTGTATTCTTTTAAAATATTGATTTCAAAAAGGAAGGGAGAGGGAGAGAGAGATAGAAACATCAATGATGAGAGAGATCCTGCATGCCCCTCCCCCGACCACCACACTGGGGATGGAGCCTGTAACCTGGGCATGTGCCATGACTGGGAATCGAACTGTGATCTCCTGGTTCATAGATTGATGCTCAACCCCTGAGCCACGCTGGCGGGGCCCAATTTCATTTCTAAACACATTAAGGAAGATGCTAACAACCTTACCTTTCTGGTACAAAGAAAGGAGGGCATTCCACATTCTACAGAGTGTCTTCCTTTCAGCTTTAGGCCACGTGCTGAGATTCACCAGGCACATTCGAACCCCTTCCTGGAGATGCCAGGTGTATGCTGTCTGAGAGAGAGGTCAACAAAGTGTATTTTTAAGATGTATTTATATAACACTATTTTTTGAAATTCATAAATTCTATTTTTGCCCAATGTTTTTCTAGAAGTAGCTAGCACAGATATAAAAATCTGGGAGTGCAGCCACTTATTACATACTAGAGGCCCGGTGCACAAAATTCATGCACTGGGTGGGGGAGTTCCTCAGCCCAGCTTGCACCCTCTTGCAATCTGGAACTGCTGGCTCCTAAGGGCTGCCTGCCTGATCACCCCTAACTGCCTCTGCCTGCTGGCCTGATGCTCCTAACTGCCCTCCCCTGCTGGCCTGATGCCCCTAATGGCCCTCCCCTGCTGGCCTGATGCCCCTAACTGCCCTCCCCTGCGGCCTGATCACCCCTAACTGCCTCTGCCTCAGCCATGCCACCACGGCTTTGTCTGGAAGGACATCTGGAAGATGTCTGGTCTAATTAGTATATTACCCTTTATTAGTATAGACGTTTATATGCATTATACTATATAATAAAAGAAAAACATGTAAGTTGACCATCCCTCCGCTACGCTCACCAGCCAATCAGGAGTGAGTATGCAAATTAACCCAACAAAGATGGGTTAATTTGCATACACAGGCGCGGGTGGAGAGCAGAGAGTGAGAGCTGGCAGCTTGGAGGACTTGGCAGAGTGGGAGGCCACAGGATGGAGACAGAGCAGGAAGGGAAAACCAAGATCACGGGGACATGTTGTGGTGACCCCCAACCATAAAATTATTTTCGTTGCTACTTCATAACTGTAATTTTGCTACTGTTATGAATCGTAATGTAAATATCTGATATGCAGGATGTATTTTCATTGTTACAAATTGAACATAATTAAAGCATAGTGATTAATCACAAAAACAATATGTAATTATATATGTTTTCCGATGGTCTTAGGTGACCCCTATGAAAGGGTCATTCAACCCCCAAAGGGGTCGCGACCCACAGGTTGAGAACCGCTGTCCTAGACACTAGAGCAAAGTGAGCCCAGAGCAAGTTACTGTTGTGGTGGGGGATGGAGGGAGAGCAAAGGTTAGAGACGTAAGTAAAATCAGAGTGTCGTGGAAAAATTAAAGGGAAGATATCCTAAAACTTCCAGGAAATCTCCACCAATGAAGCAAAGGAAAAAATGCCTCTATTATCTATTATTCTGTGAGCAACAAACCAAACTGAGTTGGGGTCTCAGACAATTCGCTCATATGATTGCAATGACAGACAGAAACTCCCAAATTGGAGAGGGTGCAGGTCAGGCTGAGGGACCCCCACACCCCCCAGTGTATGAATGTCGTGCACCGGGCCTCTAGTATTCTGATAAAAAGACAGTATTGTTGTCCCACTATAGGAAACCCCACAGGGCTCAGAAGGGGCTGCCACACCCACCTGGGAAGCATGGTGCTAAGTGAAGTAAGTGCATTGCTAAGCATATGTGAGAAACCACAGAAGCAAAGAAATACTCAAAATGGGTAAAATACTTCAATGTAAGTCATGAATCCACAAAAATCCTAGAAGAAAATAGAGGCAGCAAAATATCAGACATCTCACATAGCAGAATTTTCACTGATACAATGCCTAGGGCAAGAAAAATAAAGGAAAAAATAAACAAATGGGACTACATCAAAATAAAAAGCTCTGCCCAGCAAAGGAAGCCAGCCTCAAAATGAAAAGGAAACCCACCGGATGGGAGAACATATTTGCTAATAAAACATTGATAAGGGGTTAATTTCCAAAATATATAAGGAACTCATACAACTTAACAAAAGGAAGACAAACAATCCAATTAAAAAATGGGCAGAGGACCTAAATAGACATTTTTCCAAAGAGGACATACAAATGGCCAAGAGACATATGAAAAAATGCCCAAAGTCACTAATCACCTGAGAGATGCAAATGAACACGACAATGAGGTACCACCTCACACTTGCCAGATTGGCTACCATCAATAAATCAACAAATGACAAGTGCTGGCGAAGATGTGGAGAAAAGGGAACCCTCCAAACCATTTTTTGATAAATAATTCTCATATATAGATAGAGCCTGCAGAGAATTTACTGTTCTTGAGTACATTCCTTAGAATTCCCACCATTCCTGAACCATATCATCTAGCATAGTGCAGGCTGTGATGTACAGCAAGAAGTCAGGACTCCAAAAATAACATAAAATTAGTGAAATGTTGCACAGAGCAGGGACATTCTCTTCATATTTTCCACGTTTTAAAATGTTTTTGGATCTTATTTGCCTCACATTCTTTATAAGAAAGATTAACTGAAGTATATTAAAATATTTGAAATATCCCAGTTCCCTCAAAGCTTAATAACTTATATGGAAGAGTATTTAAATTTTCATACTAGGAACATCATTATATAACTCAAAACCTATTTATTTATTTATTTATTTATTTATTTATTTTTAGAAAAGTAGAAGCATTTTCTATGGCTGATTCAAGCCAGTAATTGTGTTGTCTGATTATTTATACATCAGTATATTATTTTCATGACTTTTATTTGATTTGTGTCTGAAGATTTGTGTCTGAAGTTGCTATTAAATGTGAAATTTTTATTATTTTTTTATTGTTTTGTTAGTACAGAGGATTGGGTTTTTATTCCAGATTAAATAAAGATTACTCTGGCTACCACTTAATGTAGGCTTGTGCTTGCAGTTCTTGGCATTTATCAGTTGTGCGGAGCGTATTACATGATGTAAGATAACGTTAGAATTGTTTTCATTTTTTAAAAAGTTTAGACTTTTTAGTCTGTCTTTCTCCTTTTACATCATGATTCTGAGGTGCATGATAAATCTCTTGTTTTGTTGTGGCCAGCACAATACATTTCCTTTTATCCCTGATATTTTAACTTTTAATTTTATATATGTATATAGTATATATTATACAGATAAAACATTTAAGTTTGTTAATAATAGCTTATTATCCATAACACCCTTTCTGATAATTTCTTAAATATTTTAGCCTTACTAATCTTTAATTTTAAAGCTGTTAATGTATTTTCAATAATAGAGTTCATATTTTTTATCTTAGATTACAGTAGGTTTCCTTTAGATTTTAAGTATATATTCCTTTGGCTGTTATTTATTTATTTATTTATCTATCTATTTATTTATTTATTTATTTAAACATATTTTTGATGGGTTAGAACTTTTATAATCTTCTCAACACTGTATGTTGACATCATTTTAAACAATTCCCCATTTAGCCTCAAGTAGGAGAAATATAAGAAGCAGCAACATGTTTCAAAATTCAAGTAGAATTCATACTCTCTCAAGAAAATAACAGGATACAGAGCAAAAGAGACATTTTTAAGTATTAACCCATTTCTTGCATAATTTTTTATATAAACCTAATGAGAATAAATAAAATCAGAAAGTGGAATAGTTGCTTTTAAAATTGCCGATGAAAATTTTCTTTGCAGGTGTAATCAATTCTGCATATTTTAGCTACGGAAGACCCATATCCACTTGTGAACAATTGAGGGGGTTTGGTTTTTGTCTTTAGCTTCCGGCTTTCTACTTCCTAACAGCACAGCCGAGGTGGATCTGCATGTCTGTGTGCCTCGTTCTCTGATGAATGCAATTTCTTTCCAATAAAACAAGCGGTGTTTAAGAACCGTTCATAGCCACCAGAGTCCACCAGCGCTGCCTAATTTAACACAACATCCAAAGCGAGAGAATGTGGCCATCTTTGCAAATATGAAATAACATTTAGAAGAATACATTGTAATTGAAGCAAACTTCAGACTTTCTATATAGAAACTATTTGTGGAAACTCAATTTGTGGAAACTATTTGTGGAAACTCAATTTTTCTCCCATAAAAATGAGATTTCAGTGACTTGTGCCTGCAAATCTTTTTTTTTTTTTTTTTTAAATAGAGCATTCAACTTAACATTTTGACAAAAAGTTCATTGAGTCAAGTTCAGCATCCGGATGCTTAAATAAAACTTATGTTTAGGTCCCATATAGGTCATGCTCAGGTTTTTCCCTGACCCTAGTTATAGGATGTTGTGTCAGACTACACAGGTCAGTGCATTTAATAGTGTCTTTTTATAAAATAGGTCATGTCTTTTATTCTTAGTTTAACAAGTAGAAATCTATGCATCTTTTGTATTTCCTTGCTAAAATTTCTGGTGATAAATGTTCAATTAAAATGTTTAACTGCCACTAGAGGCACAGAAAATGAGTAATTATAATAATTATAATCTGTGGGAGACAAAGATTTATATTTTAAGTTTTGTATAATTGTATTGGCTTTTATAGCTTTAAAATATTGTTCCCTCTGTTGACAATAAAGTTGTAAACACACGTTGGCAGTAGATGCTATTAGGTTTTCTGGTCTTTTTCAATTTATGTTTTTATTAGTTTTTGCACAATGACAACAGAATATCTTTTTGCAATAATTCAAGCAATATGTATTAATGCCTAAGAGAACAAAGGAGACATACCATTATAAAAGTAAATTAGGCTGGTATAATATCATATTTATAGGAATAGAGAAATTTTCATTTTGTTATTGCAAGTTAATCATGTATGAATAAAATCAGGGAATATAATCAGTATAATATTTTGGAAGTACATCATGGCTATATTTTCATACAAGTATAATTGAAATTAGGGATTTAAAATTATGTGTCACCTCTACTGTGCCATTTTAAAAATTGCAATTATGTTTAAATGTCATGACTTAGTTACAATAAGATAAATGTACATGAGATATGCACTATTCCCCATTTAAATTGAAAAGTCTGGGGACAGAAAAAATGATTATGCTCTATCTTTTCTTCACTCGACATAATGTAATAGTCTGAATTTCTTGGTCTCATCTGTCACTCCATCAACAGAATAACAGTGTAGTAGGCGTCTGTAGAAGTCACAGATTTACACTGTTAGAGCTCTCTTTAGAGTTAGAATACATTAAAAAAAGCAACTTAAAAAATTTCCTCCATAGTTAGAAAACAGAAAATAATGGAATGCCAAAGCATTTAAAGAATCTCTCAACATGGTGTGTCATACTTATTCGTGTGTATGATATTTTAACCACTATGTAACATTACATTGTATAGGGTGTCCCAAAATTCACGCAATAAGTAATTGTGATAAAAAACACAGGTTTATAATTAAAAATTGTAAGTTTTTATTGATTCATAAAGTATACAGTATAGGGTTATGTATGGAATAGCACATTGGGTAAATGGCCTCCACAGCTTTGCTGGCACATATGCAAAGCCTTGGTCTTCATTGGTCTTCATTGTCCCTGCTCCTGGGCCATAATTGGTACTTGGTAATGCTTATCAAATTGAAGGGATTGAAATCAAAGGGCAACAGATATTAGAATCTGATTCAATAAACCAAGTAAAATTAGGATTTTATTTTTTATTGTTTTTGTTGTTAATGCTCATGCAAAATTCAAATCTTGCGTGAATTTTGGGACATCCTATATAAATGTATCAGAATGTGTAGACAAAGCCATAATCCCTCATTCCTCTCCCTGGAAATTTAGGGTGTTTGCATTTTTTAAAATGTTCTTTTATAAATAATGCTGCAACCTACAAAAATGTAACGTATTTTCATGCACATGTGGAAGTGTGACATTGTCTGGTCACATGCTGTGCATTTTCAACTATATTAGCTATTGACAAATTATTCTTCAAGTTTTATTCCTTGTTACTTCACAGCAAGTGTTTGAGAGTTCAGTTTATCCCACACCTTCACGAACACTTGGTATTATCTGAATTTTGTTGTTGTTAACAGATGATTGTGAAATATTGTTTCACTTCTGCTGATTACTGGAGAGAAGGATATTTTTACATCATTTATTGGCCATTGCTGTATCTTATTTTGCAAAATTCTTGCTAATTGGCTTCTCTCATTTTACTATAGATTTATATATTCCTTATTCACAGAATTCCATAATATAGTTTGATAATTAATTCTTCGTAGGTTAGAAGATTTGAAAATATTTTCCCCATAAAGTTATTATAAAAAATTTGTATCTTAATGTTTAGGTTTATAAACTCTGAGAATAGTATGTTCTTTTAATGAAATGACCTCTTTCTCATTTTGAAGTGATCCTCTTTTTCCCTGGCAATATTCTGTGCTTTGTAGTCTGATTTAACTATATTAATATGTCTACTCCAACTTTCTCTAGATTGTTGTGTCAGGGTCATGAATGACAAAGGAAGACCGAGGCATTGGAGGAGACAGGAGGAATATGACAGCTAAATGCGCTGTGGGATCCTGGACCATGCCAATGAAAACAATATACAAGTGATGGAACTTGAGTTAACTTCTATAGATTAGCTAACAGTCCGATATCCATGTTAATTTCCTGGTTTCAATCATTGTATACATAGAAAGATGTTAACATTATGAGAAGCTGGCTTAAGATATATGGGAAGTGCTTAAAACTAAAAAGGGAAGTCCTTAAAAATAAGAAAAAATAAATTAAAAAATTTTTTTTAAAATGACAAAAATTTTTGAAAAAGTAAATTCTTTTAATACCTGACAGTATTCTGCAGAATAAAAGCCAAACTATTTAGTTATCCAATCAGATCTTGGGTCATCTGGTCCCTCCACATTTTGATAGATTCGTCTACTATCAGTCAATTGGGGGACACCTTAACCTCTGGCTAGAACAGATTGCTTGCAATTTCCCTTACCTCCAGGCTTTGTAACATGCCTTACTCCTGCCCAGAAGCTATTTCCCCATTTTCATTCCCATAGTTAACTTGACAGGTTCTTTAAAACTCAGTGCATCATCAGAAAGGATATATGCACCCCTATGTTCATAGCAGCACAATTCACCATAGCTAAGATTTGGAAACAGCCTAAGTGCCCATCAGCAGATGAATGGATTAAAAAACTGTGGTACATCTACACAATGGAATACTATGCTGCTGTAAAAAAGAAGGAATTCTTACCATTTGCAACAGCATGGATGGAACTGGAGAGCATTATGCTAAGTGAAATAAGCCAGTCAGAGAAAGACAAATACCACATGATCTCACTCATTTGTGGATTATAGAGAACAACATAGACTGATGAACAGGGACAGATCCAAAGACAGAGAAACAGCGATCAGACTATCAATCCCCAGAGGGAAGGTAGGGGAGGGGTTAATGGGGGGATGAGGACACATTTGTAATACCTTAACCAATAAAGAAATTAAAAAAAAGAAAGAAAAAAAACTCAGTGCATCGAATTCCTCCTCTTTATCAGGGTTGCCTAACCCATCCCTGTTCTCACAATACCTGTGATTACCTTTCCCTTAGCACCTGCTGTAGATTGCAGTTTATGATCTACGTCTCTGCTCACTCCACCAGCCTCTGAGTGATTTGAAGACAGCATCTGTTGTTATGGTATTTGGATACTCAGTGCTACCTGGACTATCGCAATGACACAATAATGATTCACATAATGAATGTTTGGGTCTTATGTAAAGTGAACCTATAATAGAGAATAAAATTGCTTTTATTCCATTATTTTTATAAAGGTGGATGGTATGTATTCTTAAGATGTCACTGAAGATGCAACTGAAGATCAAATTTAATTTTATTTCTAAGTTTCTCTTCTTATTATTCACAGAATTCTGAGGCCCTGTGATCCCACCTACAGAAATAAAAACATCATTCCAAACAAATCATGATTGATGATTGGAGGTCTTTTAAGTTTAAAATTCTGGCGAAATTGCATGAAGTTAACCTTAGTATGGTATTAGCTCAATTTTATTATTTGACAATATATGCTGACTGTATCTTTGTGTTTGTTCCTCTCCTTGTCTTCTTGTCCAGTGTTTGGGGTGTTGATTGATAATTGGCTTAGATCTGAGGTCCCACTGTGCTTCATTAGTCCTCCGGAAGCTCTGTAGTATGGCACAGTGGAGAAGACCTGTGCTATGGAGCCAAACCACCACGATTCAGATTCCAGCCTGGCCACTTGCTGTGTGACGGTGAGGAAGTCAGTCAACCTTTCTGTGCTTGAGTTTCCTCATTTGTCAAACGAGAATAAATACTAGTTATAAACTCATTAGGTTATGGCTGGGATTATATATTATTACACTGGACACACTCTGAATAGTGCTAGAACAGCTCCTGGTACATAGTAAGAATCATGTAAGTGTTAATTGTTATAATAATAATAATAATTGCCATTTTTCTGTTACCCAACTTTTTCCTTGTCATTTCTCTTCAGTACAATGTTGTTACTTTTATTGCTACAAAAACTATGATTAAAAAGTCAAGTAAGTTATGTATTTAGAGCCCCGCAGGGATGTGAAAGTTACGGGAAATAAAAGGCCAGGTAGCAGGCTTTGAATATATAAAGGGCTCTTATGTGGAAAGGGTTGGAGTTATTCTGTTTTTCAGGGACAAATGCTTGGAAGCTATAGCGAGGCTTATTTTGAATTTCTAGTAAACAGGTATGACAGAAATATAACAAGTAGAGAGACTCCCCTTCCCAGAAGTACAGAGGTGACACTGTAAACCTCACGGCCTCTGAGAGAGCTTTTGATTCTTCAGGACTGTGTGACTCTAATCGTTTTAGGAAGAGAGGACTTTCTTTAGCCCTGCGGTAATGTCGCAGGCCCCCGATTCTGTTTAACCAGTGAGAGAAAATCTGTTTATCTTATAGTGAACAATAGCATGGAAACCTGGGAGGAATGGACATGGATATTGGATGTGATTTTTGCCCATATCCACACCACCACCTTTTATAACCAATGGCGTGCTACTCACTTGTGAGGAAGAGATATATTAAGAGATACATTAAGAAGTAATAAAAGGCCCTAACCAGTTTGGCTCAGTGGATAGAGCATCGGCCTGCGGACTGAAAGGCCCCAGGTTCAATTCCAGTCAAGGGCATGTACCTTGGTTGCAGGCACATCACCAGTAGGGGGTGTGCAGGAGGCAGCTGATCAATGTTTCTCATTGATGTTTCTAACTCTCTGTCCCTCTCCCTTCCTCTCTGTAAAAAAATCAGTAAAATATATTTAAAAAAAGAAGTAATAAAAGGTATATTACTCCTTAATAACCCCTTAAAATTCTTTAAATTATTGTTGGTATGTAAACTTTCACATCTCTATAGAGAATTTTAAATATGTGGAGGAAGAATAGGATAGATAGCTGGATCTGTAAAGAAATGTTTCTTTTCAAAAATGATTATTTTGAAAGCATCAGCGAGTGCCCACTATTAGTTGGACATCTATTGGCGGGTGCACTATGCTCATTGAAATATTGACCTTTACGCTGGGTAAATACCCATTTAAACTTTTGAAGGACCGTGTTTTCTGGTAAGTTGTAGATTGAGGGATATGTCTACATTTCTTTTATCCTCAGAGGACTTGTGAATAGACTTACCATTCTATTTACCAATTTATACAAGAGTGGTCTAAAAAGCTACTGTGGTCTAAAATTATTCCTGTTTATTACACTGAACGGAAGACCCTTCTTCATCCAGCAACTGTGTTTCTGAGAAGGCCATCGAGCGCTGGGTCTGAGATGGGCGTTACTTGCAAGTGTGGCCTGGGGTGAGCTGCTTTCACCCTGGAAACTAGCTTCCTCATCATTACACGGATGAGAATGAAAATGACCCACATTCATTATCAAACCTGTGGACCCAGTCATGTTTCTTTTTATTTTTAAAAAAATATATTTTTATTGATTTCAGAGAGGAAGGGAGAGGGAGAGAGAATCATCAGTGATGAGAGAGAATCATTGATCGGCTGCTTCCTACACTCCCCCTACTGGGGATCCTGCCCACAAAATTGAACCCAGGACCCTTTGGTCTGCAGGCCAACCCTCTGTCCACTGAGCCAAACCAGCTAAGGTGATCCAGTCATGTTTAAATTTAAATTTAGAAAAATCATGCAGCGCATATGTCATATATTATTTAATATTGAATGGGGTCTGAGGCATCCTAGGATCCATGAATATTTACACTAAGTGCAAAAAATAAGATCTATAAACATCCTACAAAAGTTTAGATTAGCTTTGCCTTTAAATGAGTTTTGGCAGCAAACAAAAAACAAAACCTTTTCATCTTCAGAGCTTTGTGTGTTTTGAAATAGCAGATGAAAGATCATATACCTGTACTTGTCTAGTGCAAAAAGCAGTCCTGTAGATCAAATGAGATACTTTTTTAAAACAAATGTATGCATTAGAGAGCATTATATAAATGTAAGGCATTATTAATACCTATGTGCAGGATTTTATGAGTATTTTCCAGGCTTTCACTGGGTAGGAGGAGCTGGGGGGAAAGCTTTCATTGTGTTTTGTTTGAATCGAGTTTAAAGAGAAAAGATATTACAAGTTTTCTCCTAGTAGTGTATGGTGCTCATACTATTAGATGCCATTGGAATCAGCATGGGTTTATGTGTTTTCCAGAATTAAAGTTATCTTCTTACCAAAATTATATTGGTACGTTTCTGCTGTTGTAAGCTTACTTTAAATTATAGCTCAGAGATCTCAAGGCTTGGGATTCACCCATTCATTCATTTAGTAATCGCTCATTTTGAATTATTATGTGTGGTGTAAACATTCAACGGGAAGTAACATTAGCTCTAGAACTTGACAGAAGAGTTGTCTGACAAAATAAAAAAAGATTGGAGATATATAAGAAATTCCAATTTAAGTGATAATTAGGCACAAAATGAAACTAATTAAAATGTTTAAAAGTTCACCTACAGATCTTGGCTATTTGTATGTAGATTTTTAAAAAAAGCAATTGGGAAGAGTCTTGTTGGAATGCATAGGAAGCTTCATCCGCAGTGGGCCAAGAAGTTATAATTAGGATTACAGTGACATATTGTGGGCAATTGGGGCCAATAAAAGCCGTGAGGGCTCATCTGTGTAGGATTTCCTTCCCCAGAGAGCTCCAGAATGCTGGTCACACTCCAAGTCTTTCTTTGGTAAGCCACTCTTGAAGGACCTTGATTGTGACTACATAGGAAACACTATACTGACCATGACTTTCTTCTACCACTATTTGGTAAATAAAGTACTTAACTCGTCATCATCCTAAACTACTGCAATCAATACTATGTATGGGAATTTATCAATTAATACATTGAATTTACCCAACTCAGCAGCATCCTGAAAGTCACCAATACTCTTCCCTCTTAGGCAAAAGTGGATGAAAGTTTCACAAATGAGAAGAGTGAACTGAAGGTATAAACTCAAGGGAAGGCATAATGGTAAAAGCAATATACATGTTAATATACATGTTCTAGTTTTACTCCTTTCCTAAATCAGCCTGACTTTAAATATTGAAACTTAATATATCTGGGTCTTAATTTTCTCTTATATGAACTCTAGGGATAGATGTGATAATACAGGTGTTGCTACCTGCTCAACATTTTTATTGGAAGTTCAGCATAATTTGGTGCTTTTCAATTTCACTTTGACCATTTGCTACGCATGCTTCAGTGATCCACCTAAATACAGAAATATCAGTGATTGTTTCTCCAGGTTGATGTAGTATTTTCTTTTCATGTTTGTTCTTGAATGAAAAAACACCACCACCATGCCATTTATAAACCACCTCTCATTTCTTGTCGCTCCCCAAGTTCTCTAGTCTTTGTCAGGCCAATGAAAAATTGACACTGCCACCTGGCCAGTGTTGCTCAGTGGTTGAGCGTTGACCTATGAATCAGGAGGTGAGGTTTCGATTCCTGGTCATGCCTGGGTTGCTGGTTCAGTCCCCAGTGTGGGGTGTGCAGGAGGCAGCCGATCAATGATTCTCTTTCCTCATTGATGTTTCTATCTCTCTCTCTCGCTCTCCCTTCCTCTGTGAAATCAATAAAATATTTAAAAAGAAAACTGATATTGCTGCCATCTATGCACTTAAGTGATGAATGCACTTTAACACAACTGGATAGTTCATACTACATAGATCTTCTCAAATACTATCACATCACCACTTCTAACGTTTCAAATGCTTTTCTAGCTTTCTTATAAAAACATAATAATTATGAATCTTCTAGAAGTGACAGAGTGAAAGTTTCAGAGTAAAGAGAAATTATTAAATGGAGCATGAGTAATGTGAGTAAATGAAAAGGAAGACATGATGTATGAGACATTAATAAAATAAAATTTATCCTGCAACCAGGCTTTGAAAATTGATAATGTGACTGAGAACTGGAGTTCAAATACTTCTAAAGAAAATGATTTTATGCTTTTAAATAATATGACTTTGGAAAGTGTCATATTGTTCAACTCCATCTATTTCCAATGTAGTTGATCTTTTTAATTTGGCAAGAAAATGCATCACATTTCTGTGTCTCAGTTGACTAAATTCATGCATTAAAAATTTTCTCTATCTGGATTGGAGGAGATAGCAGGAAGAATGGATGTGTTTTACTGTTGCTTTCATAGTATATAATATCTTACCTGGTGTTTTGGAATAAAAACCATTATTGGTTTCTCAATGATACTATAAAATACTCATTTAAATAGATCATGTTACAAATCAGGATGTAACTCAAGAATAAACTCAAGGAGTATACAATTTTATTTTATTTTGATGTTTTTAGTCCATGTTCTTTCTTAACTTGGAAAATATTCATAAGTTGCCTTGTATATACCAAACACTGTGTGATCAGGGACTGGAGACACAATGATAAAAATGTAATTCTGTTTCCTTTCAAATAGATTATTGTCCAGCAGAGGAGACCATTGCCTTCACTATTACTAATTATGATAAAAATAGTAATAATTCCCATCTTTGGAGTGCTTACTGTATACCAGATACTGTACTTTCTACTTTACATAAATAACCTAATTTAATTATCACCACAATCCCATGAAGTAGATGTAATGCCTTTGTCAAATTAGGAAAATGAAGTTGAAGAAGCTAACTTGCTTCAAGTCTCCTAGCAAATCCAATAGTTTAAGAACAAATACTAAAACCTGGGCTCTCTGACCCCAAAGCAAAAGCTCATAACAATTACATTATGACAATGGGACGAATGTCATCACAGGTGTATAAAAGGCTGGAGTAGCATGGATACATGAAGTGATTAATTTCATACCAAATCAGGAAAGAGCAAAGCCATGGAAAACCTTCATAGAGAAAAGACATTCTATTGAGTCTGGACAGGTGAAGAATTACCCACCAGGACAAGTGAACGAAGGTGATCACTGACAGAGGGAATACCATAAGCAAGAGATTGAATGAATTCTGGATCTGAGAAAGGTGGGCAGCCTGAGATGACTAACTAGGCTTCTAACCTCAGGTGTGGAGTGGAGGGACAGAGACCAGCCTGGACAGGTGCATTCGAGTTAGGTCAAAAACAGTCTATTTAAACCATATTAAAAACATAGACTTTTACTGATGTGAGTATGGAACCTACAAATGATTTCTCAACAGGAAAATGTCAAAATCAGCTCTGCTTGAGTGGGACCTGGCCATTGCGGAGAGTAGATTAGAGAAGGAAGAGAGACTGGACAAGGAGGCAAGTTAAAGTTATGGGACATGCTGGCAGGAAATCAACAGACCTCAAAATGTCAAAATCAGCTCCTGCTTGAGTGGACCTGGCCATTGCGGAGAGTAGATTAGAGAAGGAAGAGAGACTGGACAAGGAGGCAAGTTAAAGTTATGGGGCATGCTGGCAGGAAATCAACAGACCTCAACACAACAGCAGTCACGTGGAAAGAGAGAAGAAGTGTGAGAGAAAGTTCAGGGATGGAATCAATTCAATTTCAGAGTGCACTGTGGGGGGGGGGGGTGGAGCATTTCAAAATAACCCCACGATTACTGCATTTGGTAACAGGATAGAGGGGAGAAACAGAAGAACAAGCAGGGTTGAGAAAGAATGAGCATTGCGATGAGAATGTTGACTTCCAGGAACCCGGTACAGCCAGGTTGAGATGTCCAGTGGCTGTAGATGAGACAATGCAATCACTGGAAACATAAACATGAAGTAACCATTTCTTATGCTGATTGGAAATTCCTTCCAGAGAAAACCCTGATGGCCACAATGAACAAGGTTCATGAGTCACACGTGACTGTTTGCTCTGCTCTCCTATTGCCCGCAAGGGCACAGCTTTGCGGCTCTGCGCCCATTCCTGTGTGAAGGCAGATATTCTCGCCAAAGACATCCTAACCTGAATGTGTGCGTATAGAGGGGGTACATTCTTTCCCCCAAAGGGAAGAACTCGATTCATCCTTGAAAGACAGCTTAGTGAAAATATACATATACTTATTTTCTAAATAGTCCTCTTTGAATATTTTTAAAGTTAAATTACTACATTTCTTTCCATATGTGAATTATTGAAGTAAATAAGCACAATTAGGCTTTCAAATATCATTTCAAATATGTTTCTTCTGATGTGTGGTGATGTCAAGATACATATATAGAATTCTTCCAAGTCAGGATTCCTAACAAATTCTTGTGTTAAGAAATGTAAATTTCAGGTACCCAAGTAAAATTCTGTGAGCCCATTAGTCACTTAGGTATACAAGTAGTTATTTTGGTACCTGAAGATTTTAACAAACAAAATAAAAACAAATCTTATTACATGCATTTTTGATAAATACATAATTGGCTCAATTTCAATTTATAGCCAACAGTCTTGTAGTGCTTTTCTAAATTCATATTTTTTGCTTTTAAAGGATGGATGCATCACTAAACAGTCATTAGGACCTTTAAATTGGAAAATAACTTCTCGTCTGCTACCTCATTTTATACTTTAAAATAATCTGAGAAGATTTTAACTAATTTTACAGATGAAAAACAGATGCTAAAAGATTAAACAGGAAATATGTAACAACTCTATGTCGTAATTTTACAAAGTATAGAGTAAAATACCTGACCCTTAACTACAATAAAATTATGTTATGAACACATTTAAATGCCTTGCAAATAGCTCTGAGAATTCAAAGCATATAAAACCTCCCTTTTTTAACCTTCAACGTGCCATGAAAGATGATCTCAATGGTGTTGATTCTAAGGTGATCTTCACAGCCACAAACCAGCATTTCCTTCCACTTTATTGATGTATAATTGACAAATAAATTGTTAAGTATTTCAAGTGTACAATGCGATGATTTGCTATATGTAAACATTGCAAAAGGATTCCCGAATGAGTAAAAGAACACATCCACCACCTCACATGTTTACTTCTTTGTGTGTGTGTGAGAACATTTTTCTACTCTCTTGGCAAATTTCAATTACAGGCCTATTATGGCCGTTGGCTTTATTGCACTTCACAGATGTTGCATTTTCTTTTCTTTTTTTTTTTTTACAATTAAAGGTAAGATCCTCCAGCAACAGAGAGATTATGAGTCCCTTTATTGCAGTGGTCTGAAACTGAACCTGCAGTATCTCCCAGGTACGCCTCTATACAATACAGCGTTTTCCACTATAGTCGCCGTGTTATAGACCTCATTCATCTTATAACTGAGAGTGTGTACCATTTTACTAACCTCTCCTATTCCCCCTCCCTCCAAGCCCCTGGCAACCACTTGTCTACTCTCTGTTTCCGAGTCTGACTTTTTAAAAAGGTTCCACATGTAGGTGATACTAAGCAGTATTTGTATTTCTCTGTCTAGCTTTCATTTAGCATAATGCTCCCCAGGTATAACCATGTTGTGCAAAAGACAAGAATTTTTTCATTTTTAAAAAAATGTTTAACAACATTCCATTGTGTATATACACACCACGGCTTCTTTATCCATTCATCTGTCGAGGGACACTTAGGTTGTTTCCATAGCTTGGCTATTGTAAATGATGCTGCAATGAACATGGAGGTACATATCTCTTCAAGATAATGATTTTGTCTCCTATGGATATTTCCCCAGGAGTGAGACCGCTGGATCACATGGTAGTTCTATTTTTAATTTCTTGAGGCACCTCCATACTGTTTTCCATAATGTCTGCACCAGTTTACATTTCTACCAACAGCACACAAAGGTTCCCTTTTCTTCACATTTTTTTTATCATATTCGCGATCTCTTTTTGTTTTTTAAATAATAGCCATCTCAACAGGTGATAATGTCTGCACCAGTTTACATTTCTACCAACAGCGCACAAAGGTTCCCTTTTCTCCACATTTTTTTATCATATTCACGATCTTTTTGTTTTTTAAATAATAGCCATCTCAACAGGTGCTTGATAGTATTTCATTGTGTTTTTTAAAATAACAGCTTTATTGAGCTATAATTCACATGACTTACAATTCACACATTGACAGTGTATAATTAAGTGGTTTTAGTACATTTTCACATATGTGCAACCACCACCATAGTAAATTTTTAGAACATTTTTATTACCTCAAGTTGAGACTCTCTACCTCTTTATCCCCCACACCAACCCTAAGCAGCCGCTAATTTATTTTCTGTCTCTATAGATTTGCCCATTCTGAACATTTCATATAAACAGAAGCATACAGTATGCTGTCTTTGGTGACTTATTTTACTTAGCATAATGTTTTCAAGATTTATCCATGTTGTAGCATGCTATGAAGTTCATTTCCTTTTATTGACAGACTAGGAGCCCAGTGCACCATTTGAAATCACGCCGCACCGCCCAGCCTTGACACCCAAACCTCTCCACGCAGAGCTCCAGTACGCTGGGCCCAGCCCCCAAACCCTCTGACCTTCTCTGGCCTCTTCAAGCCCCGCCCTCAGTCACCTAGGTCTGGTCCTGCTTTCTCTGGGCGCCTCCCGCTCTGTATAGTCTGATCGATGCTTCTCTGTCTCTGGATCTGTTTTAGTTAATCAGTTTATGTTCGTTATATTCCACAAATGAGTGAGATCATGTGGCATTTTTCTTTCACTGACTGGTTTATTTCGCTCAGTATAATGCTCTCCAGTTCCACCCATGCTGTTGCAAATGGTAAGAATTCCTTCTTTTTATAGCAGCATAGTATTCCATTGTGTAGGTGTACCACAGTTTTTTAATCCACTCATCTGCTGATGGGCACTTAGGCTGTTTCCAAATCTTAGCTATTGTGAATTGTGCTATGAACACAGAGGTGCATATATCCTTTCTGATTGGTGCTCCTGTTTTCTTAGAATATATTCCTAGAAGTGGGATTACTAGGTCAAATGGAAGTTCCATTTTTTAAAATTTTTTGAGAAAACTCCATACTGTTTTCCAGAGTGGCTGCACCAGTCTGCATTCCCACCAGCAGTGCACGAGGGTTCCTCATTTTTTATTGCTGAACAGTATTCTATTGTCTATACAGGCCACATTTTGTTTTCCATTCATCAGTTGGTAGGCAGTGGGTTGTTTTCACTTTTTGGCAATTATAAATAATATCGTTATGAACAGCTATGTTGACCACCTTTTCTTGTACCTGCTGGCCATTACGTCTTCTTTGAAAAAAAGGTCTACTTTGATCCTTTGTCCATTTTAAAAATTGAGTGTTGTTTTTTTTCTCTACTACATTGTATGAGTCCCTTGTATATTTTTGGTACGGGTTTTGCAAATATTTTCTCTAATTCCTTAGGTTATATTTTCATTTTGTGATGGTTTCTTTTGCTCCATGGAAGCTTTTTAGTTTGATGTTATCACACTTGTTTATTTTTGCTGTGTTACCTTTGTTTTTGGTGTCATATCTAAAAAGCATTGCCAAAACCATGTTGAGAAGCTTTTATCCTACATCTTATGTTTTAAAAATTATTTATAATAACTTAAGAAATAGTTCAATGTTATCCCTGATCAAAGTAGCACAATTTTTAAAATGGAAAAAAACTATAATTCATAACAAAATATTTTATTGACATAACTTATATGAAATATGGTATTTACCAAACAGTTCAGTTCAATGAAGTATTTTTTCTTGGTTAAAGCCAAGGATATCTATTAAATTACTATTAATATATAAAAATATGTCTGCTTGATCACTTATATAATCTCTCTGGGAATTGACAAGCCTCTTTTTAGAAAACTGACTTGGAACTGGCAAACAGAAGACAAGGACATTGGCATGAACTGCCCATGAACTCACCTGTGAGGCCTAGATATTGATTTGATTACTAGCAGACAATGGTCAGCAGCACATCATATCAAATAAACAAGATACATTTTAGTTGAAAAAATGATCAGCATTTAAACAATAGATAAACTTTACAAAGTAAGAGGCTACAGACAAAAAACACTCTATAGTAAGTCTGTGGTTAGCCCAACCACATTAATAAAATCCTTTTTAACATTCTGTGAATGACAGCAATAAAAAGAAGGTCACTGACTATGTCAAAGCAGTAAATGTTTTATTTCCCTCTCCTTTGAATAACATCTTTCTGGTGCAATAGGCGAAACTTCCCATTATTTCATCACTGTAAGTCTGAGGAGTAAGAAAGCCCAGAGAGGGGGGAAATAAAAAGGAGAAAGATCAGGAGAGGTCAAGGAAGGGCATGATGTCAACATATTGCCTACTTTCCTCATGTTTCTCTCACTCTCCTTTTTTTCTCCCAGATACCACATTTGCAGCTGAATGCTAATTCCTTAGTTGAAAAAAACCAAAAACATCCGAAGTTGTTTTGTTTTATTTTAAGAACATGAGAGGGAAAAAGAGAAAAAGAAATAGAGGACAGAGGCAGAAACAGAAAGACAAAGACAGAGAGACAGACAGAGAAACAGAGTAAGGGAAATTAGTTGAACAAAAGTCAAAGAAGAATATTAGAAACAAGATAAAACTGCCCATGTTTGCCACTTTTATTCAGTTTAGTACTCCAAGGCCTAACTGGAGCAATTAGTCAAGCCTAAGAAATAAAAGTCACCCAGCTGGTATGGTTCAGTGGTTGATCAGCTACTTATGAACCAGGAGGTCATGATTCAATTCCTAGTCAGGCACATGCCAGGGTTGTAGGCTCGATCCCCAGTGTGGGGTGTGCAGGAGGCAGCCAATTGATGATTCTCTCTCATCATTGATGTTTCTATCTCTCTCTCCCTCTCCCTTCCTCTCTGAAATCAAGAAAAATATATTTTAAAACAAACATAGATGTAACTATATACATTACTAGAGGCCCAGTGCACGGATTTGTGCATCGGTGGGGTCCCTCGGCCTGGCCTGTGGGGATCGGGCTGAAACCGGCTCTCCGACATCCCCAGAGGGGTCTGAATTGCAAGAGGGTGGTTCTCAGGCGACGCACCCTGGAATCGGGCTCCCTCCTCTCTGGTTCTGGGTGTGTCACCCGAGAACCACAGCTGCCAATTCACCACAGCTCAGCAGCTCCTGCATTGACTGTCTGCCCCCTTGTGGTCAGTGCGCATCATAGCTACCGGTTGGCTGGTCACTTAGGCTTTTATATATATAGATTGTGACTATTATAAATGATTAAAAATAATACTTAGTAATTAGAACAGTAATTATGTTATCAATTTACAATTTCATTGCAGATAATATTTCATGCTTGGATATAAAACTTGGTATAAAATTTCTCATGAAAAGTTACATTCAGTTCAATGTGATTCAATCTAAAGTAATCCAAAAGTTAAGGTAAATCAATACTGAGAGACAGTGAAAACAAATACATTCCCCTAATGGTGCAAAGTGTCATTGTAAATTTTCCCTGTGAGCAGAACGAATCGCCATGTGTACCAGAACTGCAATGTGTCTATTTCCATGTGTCTAGAATTTTACTACACTTGACTCAGAAACAGACTGCTAAGCAGCCACTATTACTAACTACTAGCAAGAAATCAACTACTAAACAGCTCTCTGGCATTGAAATAATAATGTGAATTCCACTCTTAATATTTTGATTTATTTTATCACCTGAATGTAATTATAGACAAATAAATTTGAAACTCAGATGTTTAAACTATACTGTTAAAGGAAGTGACAAGGACATGGTTAAAGAGGATGGATTAATAGCACACAGAACCAAGATGAGGTATGTGGGCTAATTATAGAACTAATGAGCTAGTTAATCATTCGGAGAACAAAACCATTGCTTCCATTTCCTTCATCTGGTGGGAGGCTTGTATCGATGACTTCTAAAGTTCCCACAGGACCTAGGATTCTATGACTCTGCAACTTAATATAATTTATGATTTGGGAACCCAATTAATTTGAAAGTGTGGGAAGTGAATTATATCTTTTAGGGCATTGCAATCATGCTTTAGTCACCTAAGTAGAAGAAACAGTTAATATCCAAAGCTCCTAGCTTTATTATTGTGGAGTTCTGGATCAATAAATAGAGGAGGATAGTAAAATGTCGAAAACAAAGCAATATACACCAAATGTTCTCTAATGAATTATGATTATGTCCCATGTCTAAATTGGTATCCTAAGATGATCAATGTATTCATTGTACTAGTCAAAGCAGGGAAACTGAAATCTTGAATAAAAATAAACATGAAAAATGAATGGACTGATTGATAGATTAGGCTAAATTATCTTGTGTTTTATTGTGTTGTGTAGACCTAGCCTATTGGGGTGTCGGAGGGACAATTTATTAACTTCAGTCAGCCAGGGTACACTTGCATCCACTCTCACTCCCTGGAGTCCTATGTTCTGTGTGCCAGCTCATTGATACAAAGGGGTAGTGGGTCTTGACCTCTCTACCTGTGACACTCTCCAATTAGAGAGTGATTTTATTCTGAGGGGTGCCTAATTCTTAGAGTGTATGTTATAGGGCTATGTATCTGGAATAGTGGGATGTGATTTTAGTAAAAGAAAAAAAGAAAAAAAAATATTTCTATATTACATATACTGTTTACATTTGTATTTTTATAAAACACACATACATATATGTATATATACATGTACATGCATATATGTCACAAATATACATAAATATATTTATACTAGAGGCTCGGTGCACAAAATTCATGCATGGAAGGGGGGTCCCCTCTGCCCAGACTGCACCCTCTCCAATCCGGGACCCCTTGGGGGATGTCCGACTGTCTGGGATCAGGCCTAAACCGGCAGTCGGACATCCCTCTCACAATCTGGGACCACTGGCTCCTAACT
>NW_005353629.1:1525308-1531232 GCF_000412655.1 Myotis brandtii
AAAAGAAAACAGGATTCCACCGAGTCTCCTATCTACCTACTCTAGGACTTCTGTGAGGATCAAATGAGATGAGGCATGTGAAAATGCTTCACAGACATTTTGTTAAAATGTGAAATGTTTCCACCTGCATAAAGCAAGTTGTGTTCCTGGGCTGAAGAAACTCCAAGGAGGCTAGTCACAAGGGAGAGGAAGCTGGGACATACGTGACGTCATTACCCGGACGGTCGAACACTTAGCATATTAGCCTTTTATATATATAGATTGTTCCAAAGGTTTTCAATCTACACTAATAAAAGAGAAAGATGCAAATAGACCTTACCTTCACGATGCCCACCAGCCAATCAGGAGTGAGTATGCAAATTAACCCAACAAAGATGGTGGGTTAATTTGCATATGCAAGCACTGAGCAGTGGCGGGCAGGGCGGGACACAGGCATTCTGCACCACCCCAGCCACTCCGGGCCTCTGGGCAGCGTGGGAAGGCGGAAAGGTGACTCCGGGCCAGAACAAAGGCAGAAAGGTGGCTCTGGCCATAGTAAAGGCAGTGCCGGCAGCCAGGGGAAGGAAGGCCCATTCTTGCACGAATCTTCGTGCATCGGGCCTCTTGTCAAGTTATAAAACTTCTGGTTTTCTCTTTTTACATGTAATAAGTAATCAGGACTTGATTGATACAATAGCAAGGTTGTAAAAAAGGATATGTCATGCTGAAGACAGCACAAATAACAGTTCAGTTCTTTGGCAAAAAATTTCACAAAAAATATATAAATTTTTTAAAAACTTTGTATTAACCTTATTCACTGTATCTTTCCCATTAAATTGCATTAAGTCAGATTAGGGTTGACTGATATAAAAAAATAGTATATATGTCAAAGAAATTTTGACTTTTTACACGAATTTGGAATTTACTTTTAGGAAGTGAAGCAACAATAGCAATGATAGGATGAAAGCAGCCAATACTGTTCATCAATTAAGGGCAGTTCCCCTCTGCAGAGACCGCAGGTTAAGGTACATTGTGGCGTTCACGGCTTTGATCTGTTAATTTATCTTTTCTAATTCAAATGACCTCTAAAGCAACAGACTCTCGGGAAATGATTATTATCTTCCAGATTTTCTGTGCAGAAGTTTACCTTGATTTTTAACTCCCCCCAGAGTATGGTCCCATCGGATAGATGCTAAGGGAGTGCTATTAAGTGAATGACTGGTATACGGCTAATAGGCTTTATCTATCAAATCCCATTGTTATGAGGCCAGAGTGGAACTTATTTGAATTTGCTCAAAAAACAAACAAAAAAATGTATTTGAGCTTTTGCTACTATAATTATGCTCACATTATAAACAAAATAAAACCCATAAGGTTAGATAAACATACTGAGACACTGGTGTAAGAATTTGTTGATTTCCTATGGCTGTGTATCTGTAAGCGTGTAATTCATTCCATATTAGTTTTAAGTATTAATGTTGAGTTAGCTCACTATGTTAACTAAAATCAGAAAGACCCAGTTTTACTGGAATCTACCAAAGACAACTTGGCAGGTTTTTGAATAAGAATCGTGTATGAGCCCGGGCAGTGTAGCTCAGTGGTTGAGTGTCGACCCATGAACCAGGAGGTCATGGTTGGATTCTGGTCAGTGCACATGCCTTATTGTGGACTCTATCCCAAGCAGGGGGCGTGTAGGAGGCAACCCATCAATAATTCTCTCTCATCTTTGATGTTTCTCTCTCCCCCCCTCTTTCCCCCTTCCTCTCTGAAATCAATAAGAATATATATTTTTCTTAAAAAAGAATCCTGTGTAATTTGAATGAGATGAGTTTCTAAAATCTGGAATAATTTCTAGATGGATTATTTACTGTTAATCTGCATGATTAGAAATTTTAGATTTTTTTTTTGCTTTTGTCTCTGCTATATTTATAGATAGGGTATATCTGAGTACAAAATTTATCCATAAATCTCTTAGAACAAAAGATCCAAATAAAACTCCATAACCCTTGTTCTTTCCTTCCCTTGTAAATCACAAATGGGACCCATTTGGACAACAGCTTCTGTACTTATTTAATCCGAACTCTTGGCAAATAACAGCAGAGTGCCTCCTGGAATAACAGCTAACTTTTCACTGTTTTACCATCCCAGGCACCTGCCCTGGGAACAATGAGCTCTAATACTGAGCCATGTCACACTGACCCTGGGAAGCAATTTGGTTAAAATGAGTGACAGAGCCACTGAACCATGGAAAGCCTTTCCTAATAAAGCCATCAAATGAGTTTGACAAGAAGGCAATGCCTCAGGCCCTTTTACGCAAACTGAAGGCTCCAGCACTCTTACCCGAGCTGGGGCCAGGGCGGCAGGGCTCCAACTCGCTACTGATGGGGCTGTGAGCCGGGAACCAGCTCAAAACATCACCCGCTGCCGGCTTGTGAGTCTTGTATTGTGAAAACCACATGGATTGAGGAGATTGGACAAGAAGGTGCCATTCTAGTCCACGCTGACATCCTGATTTTGTGGATCTCACTCAAAATAATTTACTTCACACTGTGTTGACATGTGGCAGTAGATTCACAACAATTGTGGAGGTTTATCAGTCAACTTGATAAAAATTAATTTTTCAGAAATATATGATTCAGACATGCAGCTTTGTATAAGGCAGTGATGGCGAACCTATGACACGCGTGTCAGAGGTGACACGTGAACTCATTTTTTTGGTTGATTTTTCTTTGTTAAATGGCATTTAAATATATAAAATAAATATCAAAAATATAAGTCTTTGTTTTACTATGGTTGCAAATATCAAAAAATTTCTATATGTGACACGGCACCAGAGTTAAGTTAGGGTTTTGCAAAATGCTGACACGCCGAGCTCAAAAGGTTCGCCATCACGGTGCTGTCCTCTCCTCTGTTTTTGCTCAGAAGGTTCGCCATCACTGGTATAAGGCAATATGCATTTGACACCTCTCTTAGAGTCTCATACAAATATTGTTCAATTGAATATGTATTTATTGAAAATAATGTCTATATTCTTACAAAGTAACCATTACACTATCACTTTTACAAGAATCAGTTCTTGAAATCTTAAAAAACTTAGCTATTTTATTGTTAAATTTAGAGTGTTCATAGGAACTAGGCTTTAACTTGCAAATATATAGCACTCTTTTGTGATCTTCAAATAGTCAAGGTAATATTGAAAATTTAGTTGTATTAATTTAGAACTTATTATCGTGTGCACTGTAAAGTTAAAATTATTTAGAGTGACTGAATGATCATTTGGCCAGATCTAGCACTTTGAGCACTTAGGATATGCTAACATTTAAAAGTTGATATTCAAAGGAAATGTAATTACACATATTAATAGTAGACAATTATTCTGTTCCAATTCAAAAAAATGTTTCTAATCTGTTATAAGATCATTTATAAGATCAATACAAGTCTTTCAGGCAAAATATTAATAATAGCAACTGAGAACGACAAAAAACTAATAGATTCATATAATTTTTCTCACTTAAACTGTTTTGTCCCATTGTCCCATATTAAGTGGTATTAAATATAGTAAAATATATCAAACTGTCAAATTTTTTACTTCTCTGAAGTATTAATTTTGTGGGCTTTGTTTTATAGACTTCTATAACTTATTTATAGGCTATAAAATATAAAAAACACACAACAAACTAAGGTGAACATCCTCCTACAGTTTATTTTTCTCCCATTTAAAAGAAAATCACTTTATATTTTTCATTCTTCCTTGGCCTGACCTTGACTCGTCATTCCTGAGAATTAATGGAACTCAGTCAGCTGAACTCTTCTCAATTCACATTTCACATTCCTCTACTTCGGGTTTCCTGACAAGCACAGAAGTTGCATGATTTATTTGCAAGGGAAAAGAATGACCTCACACTGGCATCCATAACTACATGTTGAAATGCACAAAGGCCTAGACAAGAATAATGCACAGAGTGGGTCACACTGATCAACGGCACTGAGGAATGACTACAGGGACTTCTCGCCCTTCCAGGCCCTTGCCTGCCTCCAGGACCCAGGCTTTGCTTCAGGAAAAGAAAGCCATTTTGGTGTGATTGAAGGCTGCTCAAGTCTCTCCTCTCTCCGCCTCCCTTTCCTGTTCCAATCATGGAGCTGGAAACAGAATTTAGCAAACTAGACCAGCTTCCTAAACTTTTCAGCTAGAAACACGAGGCAGATGTGGTGAGTGGCTCCGGTAGAGCTCAGGTGAGTTAATGTGAAGCAGACTCTGAGAAGGAAATGAGCCATCAGCCCTGAGGAAATTTACTGGGAAGGGCTCTGTCAATGGACATGTAAGGGAGAAAGAGCCAGAATGAGGCAGAGAGGGCAGTTGAGCTGCAATAAAGTCACAATGAAGGCTCTGGCTCCAGAACGCTGTGTCTGGGAGAGCCTTGCCAAGTTGGGCAAAGTGACTTGTGCACACCGGTATCCAGAACAGAATCCTGTGGCCATTCCTTTCAGCAGGGACGGCTGGGGAGTTGCTCTCAAAGGGAACAGCTTGCCTTAAACACAATGGGCGTATAGCCATTTGAATACAAATTAGGATTCTCCTAGTTAAGGAAGAAGAGGGCGGGAAGGACTGACTCAAGGTGAGCAATTAACCAAATTGGCCATTTAACATAAGTAAACCTTAAAATGTAATGAGAGAGGGTAATGGGCTCCGACATCCATTCCTCCCTACTTTCATGTATGTTAATAACTTTCCACATAAAAAGCTTAAATATTTTTCATTCAGCAAACCTTAGAAAGTTTGATGTAACATTCACTCAAAAAATCAAATTACACCGTTTTTCTATACTCATTAAAATAAAATGATGTGAGGGCAAAGGAAAATGGCAATAAATCCAAATGTGTTTTGGCCACTTTGCTCTACATTTCTCGGGCTTCCTCTCAGCTCTTCTGTCCATGCAGTTTCAGCTTGGAGCTGGCTGCCTGTGTGGGAATCATGGACATGTTCTTAACTTGTTTCCACTTTGACAAGTAAGTTTTTTTAGAGATGCGAAATGTTAAATAATATTTAAAGAATAACATGGAGGTGGTGTCACAGATATGAAGAAAGTGGTCAGAGTTTTAGTGCAGCGAAGGGCCCAGAGTGAGGGACCCGTATGCTACATGGATTCACACCTGTCTGGTCACAGAGAGCACATGTAGGTCGGGGTGTGTGTGTGTGTGTGTGTGTGTGTGTGTGCTCATGAGAAAGCCTAAGGTTCCGCTTGGAGGCACAGTCACAGGAAGCATCAACAGTGTCCTGTCCATCTGGGATATCTCCATAAACTCCACGAAACAATCTGCTCTCCGTAATCGGGTTCCCAGCTAATGGAGATGGGGTGAGAGAGGATGAGAAGCCGATCCCAAATCGGTTCCAGAAAAGCTTATCACTAGGTGATATCCATTTTCTTCTACACCGGACATGGACTAATATGCTGCACGGGAAGCACTAACTAGAGAAGCCATCCAATGGTGCTGTTGTCATGACAGGGATGTGGGGCCAATAAGGGAGCTTACATGTATTCAACATCTATGGCACACCTGGATGTGTGTGTGTGTGTAAAGATTACATGTTTTTAATATCTTTTTTATTGTTTTCAGAGAAGGAGAGGGAGATAGCAACATCAATGATGAGAGATAATCATTGATCGGCTGCCTCCTGCACAGACCCACGCTGGGGATTGAGCTCACAATCCAGGCATATGCCCTGACTAGGAATCAAACCATGACCCCCTAGTTCAGTGGTTCTCAACCTTCTGGCCCTTTAAATACAGTTCCTCATGTTGTGGTGACCCCCAACCATAAAATTATTTTCGTTGCTACTTCATAACTGTAATGTTGCTACTGTTATGAATCGTAATGTAAATATCTGATATGCAGGATGGTCTTAGGCGACCCCTGGGAAAGGGTCGTTCGACTGCCAAAGGGGT
>NW_005353629.1:1531703-1537993 GCF_000412655.1 Myotis brandtii
AAAGGCTGAAAAGCAAGAAAGTGTTCAAGCAACCGCTACACTGACAGGGGTAGGCCAAAGGGGCCCGCAAGCAACTGGAAAAGCTCCCCGTTGTTGAACCTAGAACTATTTGAGCAGCAAAATAAGCAAAGCAGCATTGTATCAAAACCCAAAGTATAAGCTAAATATCCATGAGTCTACCCTGATATAGGTAAGTTACTGACCACACGAATAAATGGGGAATAGACAAACCTCCCATGTGAAGTATTTCAAAACACTTATGTAGATACCTTGTTCTCAAGGAAGTGGAGAGAAATACCTGCTTTTTTTTAAAAAAAAATATTTTTTATTGATTTCAGAAATAAAAGGAGAGGGGGAGAGAGAGATAGAAACATAAATGATAATAGATAATCATTGACTGACTGCCTCCTCATGCCTCACACTGTGGGGATGGAACCCACAACCCGGGCATATGGCCCAATCAGGAATCCAACCGTGACCTCTGGTTCATAGGACAATGCTCAACCACTGAACCACACCAGCTGGGGCTGAGAACTTCCTGCTTTTTAAGTGCGGCTGCTCATCATGACTTCATTCCGAAGAATGTGGTATTGAAAGGGGAATAAAGGGCTAACTTTACAGTGGGAAACGTGATAAGCACGACCTCATCCCAGGGACCGAGGCACCATCAACAGTGAGATGTCGTGTTGACAGGATGTGCCCTTAATGTGATGTCATGACAATGGCGCTCTACCTCTGAGGTCCTCACATAACCCTGTCTAGGCATGAGGAAGGCCATCAAATTCCGACAGAGGTGCATCCTATACAGTCCATGGCTGTGGTCTTCAGACACTGCCACGGTCACCACAAACGCAAACAGTCTGAGAAAGCGTCCTTTCTGAGAGACGCTGATGGAGACATGAGCAGTGAATAGGATGTTATCCTGGGTGGGATCCTGGAACCATAAGGGGCATTAGGAAGAACTAAGGAAATATGACTAGAGCGTTGGCTTTTGTTAATAATGCATCAATATGGGATTTCATGAATTATAACAAAAGTATCATACTAAGGTAAGATGTGCAGAATCAGGGAAATTGTGTTGGAACTTGTATTAAAAATTGTGTAGAAAATCTTGATAACTCTTTTGAATGTCGAAAACGATTCTAAAATAGATTATATATTTTTTTAAAAAGTTGATCCACAAAAGTATCTGTGGTATCACAGGAAAAGAAGCAGGTCACACAATGACGTGTCCAGCATAATAACAATGAAAACATGGGTCAGGAAAACAGCATAGGAGGACATCAACATTTTCATAATAGCTGTGTTTAGGGGGTATGACTACCGTGATTTTTTCCTTATATTAGTCTGTTTGACAATTTTCTTCAATTATATAGGCTGACTTATAATAAAAATAGGAAAATCAAGATGTTCCATGGATCAAAGAACTAAGAGGTGCCTTTTTTTTCTAGATGCAAGGATGCACAGTGTGGAGACCTGGCAGTGTGCCTTTGATAAACATATTTAAAGAAACACGCAACACCGGCAAAGTCATCAAAATCAAAGCAAGAATAAAATCAAAGCACTAATGCCTATATTTAAACTAATATTTCCAGCTAGTGCCTATATTTAAGAGCTGCCTCATCACATAATTTTCAGTTTTTGTGACAGTTTTAGACTTACATAGAATTTTGTTTGCAAATACTTTTCATAGCATGAATTATGCTGATATGGAAAGTGTCTGTGAGCTCCTTTGTTGAAGGATAGTGCTGAGTTCCTAAAGCAGAAACATCATCTCTCTTTACATCTTCACATTATACTTACATACAATTATATAACCTGATTTATTTAGCAATACATGTCCCTTTCCTTGCCTCACTGCTTAGACATCTGCATATAGGTGCATGGTAATTATAAATGAGGCTCAATAATAGTGTCCAATCTATATATATAAAAGCCTAAGCGACTGTCCAACCGTTCAACCATTTGACCGTTTGACCGGTAGCTATGACAAGCACTGACCACCAGGAGGAAGACGCTCAATGCACAGACATGGAAACATGGAACAGATTGATGAATCTCAGAGGGAAGGAGATCTTATATGCATACTAGAGGCCTGGAGGCCTGGTTTGTGCACTGGTGGGATCCCTCAGCCTGGTCTGCAGGGATTGGGCCAAATCCGTGCATCGGGCCTCCAACATCCCCCGAGGGGGTCCCAGATTGTGAGAGGGTGTAGGCCAGGCTGAGGGACCCCATTGGTGCATATATATATGAATGTATGCCTCAGGTATGAACAAGTACCAGAAAGTTAGCCTAAGTAATCAGCAAGCAAATTAAAAATTTACTAATAAATAACTGATGACTAACATACATGAACAGCCATGGCGTGAAGAATCATATTTAGCTTGATTCTTTTTTTTTAAAATATATTTTATTGATTTTTTACAGAGAGGAAGGGAGAGGGATAGAGAGTTAGAAACATCGATGAGAGAGAAACATCGATCAGCTGCCTCCTGCACACTCCCTACTGGGGATGTGCCTGCAGCCCCGTGTCCTCTAAGCAGCAGTCTCCTAAGTGTCGGTGTGTGAGTGCCCCGTCTTAAAGGTCTGACAGTGACGTACAGGGCTGATATCTTACAAATTGCTGTCGTTTTACGCCTGTCTTTGAGTTCTAAGTTCAGTATCATGTTTTTCTCCCCTCCCCCCCCAAACCTAGCACCGACATAAGTAAGGCAGGAGGGTGGGAAGGAGGGGAGGGAGGAAGATGGTTATCTATCTGATTTCCTGGCGAGGGTCTGGGTTTCTTCTAATCCCTCAAGGCCTTCGGTGACAGTAGAGCTGGGTCCGTAGGTGACGAGGCTCAGGGTTCTGACCTGGATTCTTTTTTTTTTTTTTTTAATTTTATTTTTTTTTTTTTTTTTTTTTTTTTTTTTTTGCTGGCCAAATTCATTTTATCATCCAGTGCATTGCCTTCATAATGTAGTAATGAGCACCATTCTGGCTGCACTCACCAAGATGGTGTTTGCTCTTTTTAATCAGAGATGTCACAAATGAGAAAATGAGGTATCCAGTAAGAAAATTGACTGGTTTTTTTATAAAGCCGGTGTCGACATTCACTACATGTGTATACACAACCACATACCAGAGCATAGAAATGCTTTGCATAGAGTCCAAGAGTAACCCGCTGACCTTTGGGTCTCTTTTGCAGCGGCCCGGCCGTGGCCTCGGTAGGTTATGCTCCTGAACGTGCAGCACGCCCCTGATCGCCAAGTAAGTGCAAATAATTAGAGCGGATGCTGGGAGGCCATAGATGGTTTCCCCAGCAGAGAAGACAGCCTCTTGCAGGTACTGAAAGCTTTAATGGAAGTGATTCTGTTTACTTGCAGGAAGCAAGACTTCTTGCTTGAAGAGACTAATCAATTCTTTCATGTAATAGAAAATTTAATTGAAGACAACATCCAGAGGTGAAAATATTATTCAGCGAGTGGCTGCTCTTGGCATTCTGTCATATTCATCGCGGGATTGGCACTATTTTCATTGTTGAATTCACATGACAGAATCTCTAAATTACATTAGAGTTGTTTAAGCATGAATTTTGTGAAGGCAATCTGTTTGAATTTGAGCTGTATGTAAAGCATGCAGCTGATACATCAGAAGGATAATTTCACAATTATTTAACAAGGCAACATAGCATCTACTTCCTCTACCAATGAGGTGTGAAACGCACCTCACCCTCATACTAGTAATTCGGGTAATTTGTTTTGAAGCAAATATTTACTCCGAAGTTGAAGTGGACTGGTTATTAATCCTTTTCTACTGTTTCCTTGTCTCCTAGGAGGAGGGGTGTGGTATGTTGTGTCTTTTGTGCATGTCCACTTTCTAATTAATAGCATGCATCAGTCAGTAGAGTATGAAGGAACACTGTTCTAAGAATGTAAAGGGGGGAAAAAGCAATATGGAGAAAACAAAAAGGTTTTACAAGTAAGCTGCCCATCCCACCACGCCCACTCTGCGAGGGACTGTTCTGGACCTGTAAACTGTCTTCATGGAACCTTCTCCAACTGGGGCTGCCACATTCTCAACTCTACCTATGGGCCCCTGGACAATATCCTTCTATTGACTAATACCCAGGTGTGGTGTGCTCTGTTGCATACCTATTTACACACTCAGAGAGAAAGTTGGGACCGTATCCTTGTGCTTTTAATACCAAGTCCTGAACCATTTGTCTCTGAAATGCCTTGGATTCTTTGCTTTGCTTCAAAGCCCTGCTGTTTTACATACAGGCTGTGGCACCAGCTTTCAGACTGGGCTCCCTAGCTTCTTCGCATAGCTATTAAATGACCTACCCCAAATCCAGACCTGCACTTTAGCATCATGTAGAAACATAACTATTTTCCACAGAGCACCCATAGGTATAATCTAAGCTCTGTCTTACAGGGACCTTCATCATCTGACTCCTATTTGCCTCAACCTCTCATCGTCTCCCTAGAGCTGTCTCTAAAGTACTTCATTTAGCACTTGAACATACTTCACCTCTTATTGGACTACATGCTTCTTGCATATTCTCCACTGAAAATGCCCCACCCACATCCCTACTCTCAGCGTTAGGTATACGTTCTCTCTCAGAGGGAGTCTTCCTGAGACCCATGACCTTCACTGCCCTGGCCACTTCCTGTGCTATAAGCATCTATTGCATTCCTCTATTGTCCTTTTACAGGGTATCTGTTTCCATCACCAGAGGGTTTCTTAAAACAAGGGCTACACGTTATTCATCTTAGTAGTTCTAGTACTAAGCATGCCTCCTGACACATACTAGGTGCTTATTAAATGTTCATGGACGCATTTGAATGCATTTCAGTTGTAGAATAATTTTTTGATCTACACATTTTGGTTAAACTTTCTTTTCAGAATGATCAGATAAACTTAATTAATCAACAACTTTCCCCAAATTTGTCAGCAATCATAATTAGAGTTAAGATGCTACTTATTTATAAAGGATGAAGTTAGAGATAATGTGGCCAGATACACACCGGGGCTGCTCTACTGCTTTAGGTTTCCTGCTGACCACAGGCCTGAACTCCACTGGAGTAGAACTGGATGTCTCCACCACTGTGTCTCCCAAAGATCCAGTCTCCCCATCTCACACTGCTCACACTTCTATGATTGATGGAATGCTAAGTGATATGGATAAGCTTAGACTGAGGGCATTCTGGGAAATGTTATTTTACCTTTACAGCATTTAAATTACATGAACACAAGTTATGTTGCTTACCTCCTATTGAATAAGCTACCTTATAATCTCTACCAAACCCTCAAAATATATGATTGAATGAATTAGTATTTTCTAAGTTAACTCAGAATTAATCTATTAACAATCTATCAATAAATCAATCTATCAATACCCTACTGTTGTTTTCTCTGGAATCATGGATGCTAGAAAGAGCAATGGTAGAATGCTGAACACTATGGTGTAATACTTTTACAAAGTTCTCTACCAGCCCATATTGTTGCCTTCTAAAGGAATCTCAAATCCTCATCTTTATCTGCTATTATTCCACCCACAAGATTGGGGAGTGCTAATGCAGACTAATGGAGTCTAAGAACGCAACCAGACCCCACATGGGCATTATCTCCTTTATGGTTCTTAAGTTTTAGGAATTCTTACTGGATGAGTGGGGTTCACTATCAACACATTCCCATGCCTTGGAGAGTGATTTCAGCTCTCAACAATGGCATCAGAGAAGGCCCTGGACAGAAAGTGAGAGATACCAGTGAAGGGTAAGTGCTATGAGACACACCTGTGGGAAGCCGACCAGGCATGTGCTTACCTGTGGTCACTCCAGTGAATGCCATGATGAGGAAAGTGGTGCCTGCCACAGTGTTTTCAATGCAAAGAACCTACATGTATGCAGGTGGAGGGAGCGTGGTACAACTGAGGTATGGCCAAAAGAGTGGGCAAGAAGGAGAAACCAAGATGGCGGCATAGGTAAACACCAGAGTTGGCTGCCTCGAACAACCACTTCAAAAATACAACTAAAAGACGGAACAGACATCATCCAGAACCACAGGCAGGCTGGCTGCGTGGAAATCCTACAACTAGAAGGAAAGAGAAAAGCATACTGAGACTCAGAGGAGGCGCAGTGCAGAAGTAAAATACTGAGGTTCAGAGGTGCATGCGGAGCGGGCTGGCGGCTGAGGGCGCGGTTGTCGTTTTCAATCGGGAGGGAGTCTCAGGCTCTGAGCTCCAGTTCCGGGCGAGTCTCTAGGGACCCAGACTCATACGGGAGAAGCGGGACTGTCTGGCATCGGTC
>NW_005353629.1:1538900-1562691 GCF_000412655.1 Myotis brandtii
CTCCACCACTGTGTCTCCCAAAGATCCGGTCTCCCCATCTCACACTGCTCACACTTCTATGATTGATGGAATGCTAAGTGATATGGATAAGCTTAGACTGAGGGCATTCTGGGAAATGTTATTTTACCTTTACAGCATTTAAATTACATGAACACAAGTTATGTTGCTTACCTCCTATTGAATAAGCTACCTTATAATCTCTACCAAACCCTCAAAATATATGATTGAATGAATTAGTATTTTCTAAGTTAACTCAGAATTAATCTATTAACAATCTATCAATAAATCAATCTATCAATACCCTACTGTTGTTTTCTCTGGAATCATGGATGCTAGAAAGAGCAATGGTAGAATGCTGAACACTATGGTGTAATACTTTTACAAAGTTCTCTACCAGCCCATATTGTTGCCTTCTAAAGGAATCTCAAATCCTCATCTTTATCTGCTATTATTCCACCCACAAGATTGGGGAGTGCTAATGTAGACTAGTGGAGTCTAAGAACGCAACCAGACCCCACAAGGGCATTATCTCCTTTGTGGTTCCAAAGTTTTAGGAATTCTTGCTGGATGAGTGGGGTTCACTATCAACACCTTCCCATGCCCAGGAGAGTGATTTAAGCTCTCAACAATGGCATCAGAGAAGGCCCTGGACAGGAAGTGAGAGACACCAGTGAAGGGTAAGTGCTATGAGACACACCTGTGGGAAGCCGACCAGGCATGTGCTTACCTGTGGTCACTCCAGTGAATGCCATGATGAGGAAAGTGGTGCCTGCCACAGTGTTTTCAATGCAAAGAACCTACATGTTTGCAGGTGGAGGGAGCGAGGTACAACTGAGGTATGGCCAAAAGAGTGGGCAAGACTATTACAGAAAGTAAGGTGGAGAGCAGCTTCCAAGGTGGTTGGAGGCAAAATGAGGCTGAAGAATTTGGCAGATGTCAGACTACATAGCTTTTTATGTTCGTCCCATTACGAATTGATATTGCTCTTTAAGTCCAATATCAAACCAGGTAAGAGAAGAAGCTGACCAGAGTTAGATTTTAGAGAATCACCTTTGTCTTCAAAGACCTCTGGCCCTAGGTTACCCTGCATAGGCAGCCCACTACAGGGAATGGGTTGGGAACGTGAAAGAGTGAACATAAAGACATTTTTAAGAAGCCATCAAAGTGGTCTGGTTGACAGAGGATGGCAGTATTGGGGACTGAGATGGAGAGAAATAGACATATTCAAAAGATACTTAGTAGGAAAAGTGGTAGCACTGAATAATCGGCTAGATTTGGGGGAAATTGCAGTGGCTTAAAAAGAAGGTATCAAGAAATAAAAATCCTTTTCAATGTGAAGAAAAAAAAAGAAAGGTAAACAAGCATCTGTCCTGTGCAACTTGATGAATGTTGGTGCCAGTCACTGCCAGGGAAACTATAGAAAGAACCAGATTTAATACAGAAGCTAATGCCTTCAACATACCTAACTCATCATGCCAACTAGGCCGGTGAACATATACAGCTGGTGCTCAGAAGAATAGAATTAAAAGTGGTAGCACTGAATAATCAGCTAGATTTGGGGGAAGTTGCAGTGGTTTAAAAAGAAGGTATCAAGAAAGGTAAACAAGCATCTGTCCTGTGCAACTTGTTGAATGTTGGTGCCAGTCACTGCCAGGAAGCTATAGAAAGAACCAGATTTAACACAGAAGCTAATGCCTTCAACATACCTAACTCACCATGCCAACTAGGCTGGTGAACATATACAGCTGGTGCTCAGAAGAATAGAATTGGCTAAGAAAAAATTTGGAAGCTATCTGCATAAAGAAAGTGATTAAAATTGATTGTGCTTGGGATTGAAATTTACTGAAAAGAGGCTGTAGAATGAGAAAGGAAGGGCAAGGATAATTTTTTGGGAAATGTTGCTATTGATGACCAAAGAGAAAAGGGTAAGTTTGCAAATTAAATTTTCAAAAGGACAGACAGAAAAAGAGTGGATAGAGGACACAGATCTAAGCAATATTTATGAGGTAAAAACAGTAGATCTGGAAACTGATTAGAATTGGGGGTGAGCTCATAAGAGAAAATAAGAAAGACTCCTCACTTTCTAGTTTGCATGAGTGGGTGGGTGATGGCCAAACAGGAAAGAGGAGAGGGTGAGTTTTAAATATTTGGAATTTGAGGTGACTATGAGGCATTTAAGTACATGTATATAAAAATGCTATTACTGCTCTAGCTGGTTTGGCTCAATGGATAGAGCATTGGCCTGCAGACTAAAGGGTCCCAGGTTCGATTCTGGTCAAGGGTACATACCTAGGTTGCAGGCTCCTCCCTGGCCCAGGCCCTGATCAGGGCATATGCAAGAGTCAACCAATCGATGCTTCTCTCACATAGATATTTCTCTGTCTTTCTCTTTCTTCTACTCTCTCTAAAAATCAGTGGAAAAATATCTCAGGTGAGGATTAAAAAAATGCTATTACTAAGATTACCTTTCACATAGTTAACCCTTGCCATGTGCCAGATATTATTCAAAGCATTTCTTTATGTTAATGCACTAACTATCCAAACAGATACTATTTTACACTTGAAGAAACAGAGGCTCAGAGATGTACAGTAACCTGCTCATAATCACACGGCTACTAATTAGTGGAGCCAGAATTTAAACCTAGGCAATCTAGCTGAAGAACATTACCTCTTATTCACTAGGTGAAACTACACTTGCTATATAAATCTAAGACAAGGCAAAATACGATCTGGATATATAAATTTAGCAGTAGCCAGTATAGGTTGGCATTAAAACCAAGAAAGAGAAGGAAGCATGAATAAAATAAGAAGAGTAGGTGACACTTCTAGGAGTATATCCCAAGAAACTAGAAACACCAATCAGAAAGGATATATGCACCCCTATGTTCATAGCAGCACAATTTACCATGGCTAAGATTTGGAAACAACCTAAGTGCCCATCAGCAGATGAGTAGATTAAAAAACTGTGGTACATCTACACAATGGAATACTACGCTGCTGTAACAAAGAAAGAATTCTTACCATTTGCAACAGCATGGATGGAACTGGAGAGCATTATGCTAAGTGAAATAAGCCAGTCAGAGAAATAAAAATATCACATGATCTCACTCATTTTTGGAATATAATGAACAATATAAACTGATGAACAAAAGCAGATCCAGAGACAGAGAAGCATTGATCAGACTGTCAAACCTCAGAGGGAAGGTAGTGGAGGGTGGGGTTAAGGGGGAGAGATCAACCAAAGGACTTGCATGCATTCATATAAGGCTAACTAATAGACATAGACACCAAGGGGGTGAAGGCATGAGTGGAGGGGGGCAATGGAGGGTAAGGACACATATATAATACCTTAATCAATAAAGAAGAAAAATCTGGGAAAAAAGCTAGAAAACGCAAAAGGAATTATCAGAGAAAATAATATTGGTAAAAACTGACAAATGCCTCTCAGTATTATGTCAAACATGTTTACTGAGCTTCACAATTAATAAAAAAATATTATGTAAAAAAAAGAAGAGTAGGTGATAAAGGAACACTGAGAAAAAAAACAAACACTATTTATAAAGGTGGCCAGGTATATATAATGGAGAACCACAAAGTCAAGGATATAAAGAAGGTGTAGAAGGTCGTGACTAAGCAGCAAATGCACTTAGCTAGGTCTAGTGGATTTAGGACAGATATGTTCTATGATCACGTGGTGTGGCAGTCAGGCCATCTCTGGTGACCTCACCAAGTGCTGTGTTGGGAGTGTGGTAGTGATAAAAGCTGCATTACTGGATTTAGTGGAGTGAAAGTGGGATAAGAAGTGGAAATATAAATGTGCTTGCTTCTTTAAAAAAATATTTCAGAGAGGAAGGGAGAAGGGGAAAGAGATAGAAACATCAATGATGAGAGAGAATCATTGATCGGCTGCCTCCTGCCTGCCCCACGCTGGGAATTGAGCTCCCCACCCCAACTGAGAACTGAACTGTGACCTCCTAGTTCTCAGGTGGGTGCTCAACCACTGCGCAACACCAGCTTGACCGCACTTGCTTATTTTAGACATTTGTATGAGGAGGCAAAAAGAAAACGTTCAGAAGTAGAAAGAGGGCAAATGGTTAAGAGAAATGTTTTGAAGATGGAATAGAGACTTGGATGTGTTTAGTGGTTGCACAAGGAACAGCTGGAGACAATCAGGACTAATGGAACAAAACTCTGAAAAAAAAAGAAGATGGAAGGTCTCAATGTGAAAGGCACTGGGGAGTGAACCATGTTATTATGAGGCAGATTGCATGATCCTCTTACATTTTCACCGAGAGCAGCGGGAAAGATGATGATAATATAGTTTTCAAGTTAGGAAGGAAAGGAAATTAGAGAATTTATCATTTTTAGGGTGTCTGCTAAAAGTAACGTTGGTAGAGATTGAACTGACATTAGAGGATAGGTGAATTTCTGGAATAATTAAAAAGAAATAAAAGGGCAAGATAAATAATACATAAAATGACTGATGGGACCAGTTAAAATAGTAATTGAAACACATTACAATCTATTGGTGCTAATCTATATGTCGGTTTAGTTCTGATCTATATACTAGTGTTCAGTAACCTGGGGATAGTTGGTGAAAAAGTGGGACTGTATTGTTGATACAAAGGACCCAAGAGTGGAGTTTCGCTCAGTAGGTGCAAATAAAGAATAAAACTGTTAACAGAACGCAAGGTATTGTTGAGAGCTTAGTTCAGGTGATCAATCACAGATTCTAGCACAGAGGAGAGAGGAAGCAGAGCTGTGTGGGTATATTAGACGAGGATGAGAACCATGCAATCCAGAGGCTGAAGTTTCTGAGTCTCACAGCAGCTTTATTTGGAATAACATATCCGTGCACCTGGCAGGGTAGGGAGAGAATGAGATACTGGAGTTAAAGATTCCCGCATTGCCTTAGGTCTGTACAATGGCAACATAAAGAACCTGTCATGAGTAATGGGGATGGGGTGGGAGGCTAAAAACTGGAGATGACTCATTAGGTAAGAAGATCCAGGCTTTGACATTCAGGATTGTGATAATATTTGGAAACTTCTCTCTTTCACAGGAGGTTACCATGGGCATCTACTATAATTCTGCTCAAGGAGCTTGCCTCGACTCTAATTATGATAATGTCATTCTGAGAGTATATCTCTTTTTAAAGAGTCTTTACAAAGCACTGGAAAGGCGAAAAAAGGTCCTTTTTTAACTCTGAAATAACCCCAGATGATAGTTATGTACTCACTCTGCTGTGTTGAGCAAGAGAACTATATTAAACAGCTTCTTCAAATTGATCAGTACTAAGAATAATATCTGATGAGGTTAAAGTGTTGAGCCATCATAAGTGATAATTTAATTTTAAAACAACTTGAGTAGGTGCCTCAAGTAAAGGTGCAAAAGCATCTAACTGTACAAATGTGCATTTCACATGTACCTTGATTTAAATCACATCTCTGTAGTCTTATAGCTGCTTGACTTGGAATCTCAAGTTCTTCAATTGAACTTGGGATTGTTGAATGAGGATAATATTTACCTCAGGGTTGTTGTAAGAATTAGAATACACTTATAAATTATTCAATACATTTTGATTTAGAAATAATAGTACAAATAACATTATAGTATTACTTAAAACAGTACATGCAATATGTGTATCTATTCTTCTTAGTTGCTAGGTTAACATTTATTAATTTATTAAATGCTGTCAACAAATTCTAGATACTTTGTCTTCTCCTCTGATTACATGTGCAATAGTCCTATGGATTTTCAAATATTTTTCTGGAATTATCCTAAAATAGTGATACATTGTTTGAGTGGTGACAGTCAAATGAGGAAATGTGGATAAGACTTATTGCATGGTGGGAGAATAAAGGTTAAAAAACAGAACTAAGTAGTTTGTGGACCTGGTAAAATTACAAGCAGAACTGAATGTTTGCACAAAGTATTCAGTTTTCTAGTGGGAGGGTAATCAATTTTTTATAAATCAAAACTTTAAGAATGGCTGTCCAGAAATGGGGGCATTTTTATACATCAATAATAAACTACCAGAAAGGGAAACTAAGAAAACAATCCCATTTACAATTGCATTAGAAATAATCTAGGAATAATTATAACCAACCAAGAAGGTAAAAGTCCTATACTCAAAAAATTCTAACACATGAAAAAAGAAATTGAAAAAGATACAAATAAATGGGAGCATAGACCATGCTCATGGATAGGAAGAATTAACATTGTTAAAATGTCCATCAACCAAAAGCAATCTATAAATTCAACCCAATCCCTATAACAATATTAGTGATGTATTTCCCAGAACCAGTACAAATAATTCAAACACTTATATAGAATCACAAAAGGCCCCAAATAGCCATAGTAATCTTGAAAAAGAAAAGCAAAGTTAGAGGAATCACACTGCCTGATATTAATCTATCCCACAAGGCCATAGTAATAAAAACAGCACAGTACTGGCATAAAAACAGACATATAGACCAATGGAACAGAGTCCAGAGTCCAGAAATAAACCCACACCTATACAGACAATAGAAATTTGACAAACGAGGCAAAAACATACAATGGGGTAGAGATAGTCTATTCAATAAATGGTGTTGGGAAAATTGTACAGATATGTGTAAAAAATGAAACTAGACCACCAACTTGTACCATGCACAATAATAAACTCAAAATGGATTAAAGACTTAAATGTAAGACTCAATACCATGAAAATCCTAAAAAAATATAAGCAGTAAAATCTTTGACGTTTTTCTTGGTAATATATTTTCTGATATATCTCTTCAGTCAAGGGAAACAAAAGAAAAAAAATAAACAAATGGGACTATGTCAAACTAAAAAGCTTTTGCACAGCAAAGGAAACCATTCAGCAAAATGAAAAGACAACCCACCGAATGGGAGAGCATATTCGCCAATGACACATCAGATAAGGGGTTAATATCCAAACTTAATAAACTCAATACCAATACACAAACAGTGAAATAAGTCAGTCAGAGAAAGACAAATACCATATGACTTCACTTATGTGTGGAATCTAAGGAATAATATAAACAAACAAGCAAAACAGAAACAGACTCACAGATACAGAGAACATTTTGACGGTTGCCAGATGAGATTGTCAAAAAAAGGTGAAAGGTTTAAGAAGTAAAAATTGGTTGTTACAGAAGTTACCAAACAGTCATGGGATGCAAAGAACAGCACAGGGAATATGGTCAATAATAGTGTAATATCCATGTATGGAGCCAGGTGGGCACTGGAAATATCAGGGCAACACTTACAAAATGTGGGCTGCATGACTGTCTGGACACGATGCTGGACATCGGGAACACCTGAAACGGGGCCAGGTGGGCACTGGAAATATAAGGGCAACACTTACCAAATGTAGGCTGCATGACTGGACACGATGCTGGACATCGGGAACACCTGAAACGGATACAAAATAATATTGAAGTAAACAGTAATTGGGGGGAAAAAGTGACTACTGACTGTGGTGGATGGAGGAGGGAAGGATGTAGGATGTGACAGGAAAAGCATCCTGTAGGCCAGATCACCGTGACCCTGAGCAGAAGGCTCTTGAAATCACAGAGAGCTGATGTAGCCAGGGTGGATCCCCAGGAGAGCCAGGAATGAGTGAAAAGAAGCAGATTCTGGGTCGTTGAATGGCTGGACGTGGGTCTGACATTTTTCAAAACTTTCAAAGATGCGCGGAAAGGAAAGGGGAAAGAAGCTGCGTGGTATAACGTGTATACATATTCTCAGGTATAGGAGAAAGCAGGATAAAGAAAGGAAAAGATGTATACGAACAATCTATACCTTATAAAAATAATCGCCTTTACTATTTGCTGCCAAACCTCGGCATAAGGGTTACAATTACATGAAAAATATTTAAAAAATTGGGCAACCTCGTTAGGTTTAAATTAATTTACTTCAAAAATCTTCAAAATCTTCTTGTTTCCTTCTTAGACTGAAAATAGCTTAGATGGCATACTTTACATTAAATATGGCTATTCATCAACACTGATTTTTTCCTTTTCAATTTATGAATACTTAATAGTAAAAGAAGAGAGAAACTAGAATTTACTTTTACCCTTTTCTTCAAAAATATGATTTTTCCTTAAAAACTCATAGTGTTTTCTCATTAAACGATTATTTCCCTGCTTTGTGATGTCTTCAAATCTGTAAATAAAATGTTTTCACTAATGAATGGCTGGCAAATGGTTTGAGCTGTGCCATTTATAATCAGACACTGCCCGTTCTATGGCTTTATTCTACAGAGAAAAATTTATAAAAAGCTATATAATGATCCTCAATTTTATATCATTTTCTCCACATGACTGCAGAGTTCTTTTCAAAATAGAAACTGTGTTTGTATCTATGTCAGTAAGTGTGTTGTGTTTGAGGAGACCAGTCACAACAAGAAATCAGAAAGCTAATTATAACTCATTTATTAAAACGCCATCAATCAGGAGAGGTAACTTTTCTGCCCGTGGGGATTTCTAATTTTCCCACAAGTGGCTCACTTATAATAAAGACAAAATAAACAAACATTCCGAATAGATACATGAATTATTAAACATATTTCTAAAAGGAGACATGAGTAAGGGCTGCTAATGTGCTTATAACTCTCCATAGCCCCCGGCTGCCGTGCATAAGTAATAACAAACAAAGGTCAGGGGGCATCGTGCATCTACAAACTGGAACCATAACTAGGAATTTCTATCTGTTTCCATGGCTTAGAAAAAGAGAATAATTAAGCAACCTAAGGAATTCTGGAATCGAGGGGTGATGAATAATAGATTACAAGGAGAGATGAGTGAGGAAGTTTATGAAGAGAAACATGACATACAATGAACCCACAAGAGTCGAGGTTGTGCTCATTCAGCGAAGTGGGCCCACATTAGTCCAATATCACCTACCTACCATCCTTTTAACCAGATCACACGTCGCTATTTTTATAACTTAATAATTACCTCTCAAAATGATTAAAATGTTACAGTAATACTTTCCTTCTCTAACAGATGAACCCTGAAACTCAATGGCTTCACACAGAGCATTTCAGTCTCCCTCCCACACAGCCATGTGGGGCCCTACTCCACATAGTCATTTAGGGGTCCTGGCTGTTGAAGGCTGTGTTAACCCCAGCGAATTCCCTACTTCCCAGTCACGCTGAAGGATAAGAGAGAGAGAGCAGAGGGCCCTGTAGCTGACTAAAGGAGTGTCTATTGTTCTTACCCAAACGTAACGGGCCAAGCTGTCACAGGGTCCCACTTAGTGGAAACTAATCTAGCAGTGTGCTCAGAGGACAGGGAGATGAGTTTGGTCAACAGCTACCCACTACATGTGTAGGAAGAATTTTAAAAAGCAAAACAAAAATTTGTGGGACTTTTAAAAAATGGATATATTTTTATTGATTTCAGAGAGGAAGGGAGAGGGAGAGAGAGGGATAGAAACATCAATGATGAGAGAGAATCACTGATCGGCTGCCTCCTGCATGCTCCCCACTGGGGATCGAGCCTGCAATCTGGTCATGTGCCCTGACCGGGAATCAAACCATCACCTCCTGGTTCATAGGTTCAGGCTCAACCCCTGAGCCATGAAGGCTGGGCGTTTGTAGGCCCTTTTAATGCCATAGTGTCTTACTTCTCAAACTTTAGTGAACACACGAATCATGTGGATATCTTGGTGAAATGTGTATTAAAGTCAGTGCCTCTGAAATGGGCCTGAGAGTCTGATTTGATAGGCTCCCAGGTGATGCTGATGGTGCTGGTGCCCAGATCGCAGCAGCAAAACACAGCCAAGCTGGCCATTATGTGAAAGCAAATCCCACGCTAACAAGCAAAAGCTGAGGCCCATGTGGTCAGGTGTCAGCCCTATAGCCTTGCTGACTCTCCTGAATGTCTCTTCCTTCTCTGCTTCTGCTAAGCCAAGTGACTTTAATAGTAATACATGGTTCCTCCAAAGCACACAGAACCCGGAGATTTATGAGCTCATACCTGCGGCCTCCTGGGGGGAGGGATATTATAAATGTGCTCAGGATTGTATTGTTACTAGGTGGTCATTGGCTGGAAGGAAAGAATGTGCTACTGGGGAGGAGGTGTGTGTTCCTCCAAGTCTCTAAACGCCTGAGCAAAGAGGAGGATCCCCTCCCCAGTGTGGAGCATTTGTTGCCATTATAGTGTCCATTATTCCACACTGACATTTTCTACTGAGGCAGAACACAATCAAACCATAGTAGGTACACGATCAGCTAGAGATGTGACGACTCTCTTTGAGCTTCGCCACACACCTGCCAGTAGTACAGAACTTCAGAATGAACACGCACGTGTTGTATACATATATTCACTGTTTTCTGCACTAGCGCAGGCATTATGGGAGCGATGGGATTTAGGCAGGCACAGAACCTCTGAGGATTGCAGATGCTGCAAACTTTGTGAGGGTTTCTCCTGCTAGCTACATGTGTTCATTGCCTTTCTCTACATTCCCCCTTTTCATCTTCTCTCTCTAGCTCAGTGGTTCTCAACCTTCTGGGTCTTAGGCGACCCCTTTGAAAGGGTCGTTCGACCGCCAACGGGGTCGCGACCCACAGGTTGAGAACCGCTGCCTAGCTGGAGCCATGAAGCCAGGGTGGTTAGGATTTGTTGATTCATTGATTTATTCATTCATTTATACGGTTTTACTTCTCTCCACTCCCCACTCCCCATCAACCTCCCAGGTAGGCTCAGAATTTTCTGGAGAAAAGAATTAAGGGGGCAGAAAAGGACAAGTTGGGAGGCCACAGTTTTCTATTTCTGCAGTTTACAGTCTGCTTTCCCATTTATACTGGGAGATAATTTTGTAGCACTTTCAAGAATACAAATAAAAAATGGTGGTTGTTGTAGCCTATTTGGGGGGCAGAGCAGAGTAAAATATCGGTAAAATCAAAGACCTAAAGTATATTCTTATCCTTACTCTTTCTGAGTCTCTTCTAGTGGACTAAAATGCGTGCTAAGTGGGAGAAATGTCAAATGTGGGATTTTGCATAATAATATTGGTCATCCAGCACTTTTTGTCCTGAAAACTTATGAAATAGCTATTTTAAGGCACAAATATTATGCAGCATTGCCAGCTATAGCATTCACTTAAAATGAGTTTGCATTTTGAATGAATAGCTGGTTTTGTCGATGGTATTATCTGAATTATTCAAGCAAATGGAAATTTCCTTCGGAATGTATGCAGAAATGCCTCCATCACTTGGGAGCTAGACACTTGACCACAGTGTATTACCATAGCAACCCTAATAAACAGAGTATGTTGCAGTAAATCTGGTTTTAGCCATAACCAACTCTGAAAGGTGGACTAGATCTGACTATATTGTTTCAATTTCATTGATGAGAAAGGAAGATAGGTCATTTAGATGTCCCTCAACATCAATTCTAGTTCTGTTAGAAGAGACAGAACTAACTTTCCTGATTCCAAGTGCAAGATGACTTTAAAATTAGACTATTAGATCAAATTAGATTTAACTTCCAATTCTCCTTTTGTTAATTAGGCGAGTGTTTTTTTAAGTATATAAAGCAATATAGGTTCAGGATTTTAAAACAAGCAGAGTACAGGAAGGCAACTGGTAAAAAGTTAAAAATTTCCATCAAAAGTTCACTAGCAACCAAAATTATATGACAATCCTCTGAAATATGTGTTAACATTTTAAAGTGTATTCCTCCAGGAATTTCTGTGCATATATGAGAAAATATCTTAATTTTACTGTGTAAACCCAGTATAGACATCATATAAATTGTGTAAGTTATATAATTTAATATGTCATATTAACGACTAAAGACCTACTAATTATTTTTAATTGGAGGCTTTTTATTTAGATTACTTCAGATAGTTTGTTTAGTGTTGTCATTACTATGAGAAAGCTACATTATTATAGTAATTCTTACATCATATACACAAGCACACGCACACACACACACATATATATATACACCCTTGTCTAGGTAGAAAGCCCTCTCATTTTAGCATTTAAAAACATAAGAACCATTGAGGTAAGTGAATTCCTTTAATCACACTTCCCCCTACTGTGCCTTGTGGCTGAAGGGTAGCAGATGCGGACTCATTGTCCAAATTGCACTATTAGCTGTTAGAGTGCAGCCACAGTGAACGCAAATCCCATCCAAATGCATCGGAACAGCGTGGCTTTGAGCCCTAATTAGTTGGTGCCTGCCCAGGAGCCGCCCAACGAGGCTGCAGGGCGGGGAGTCCCATTCTTCTTCCTCAGTGAGTCCTCCCCTTCCTCCTCGCAGACGGAGGAGTCTCTTATCGGAAGGAGCAGATGGCACGGAGTCTGTTTGCAATTCCAGACACGCGCCTGGAGAACAGCTCCTAGGACTTTTCCGTTAGAGTGTGTGACACAGGAGGACAATCGGTGTTAGAAGCCCAGGGAAAAACCTCTACATTTTAGCTCAGAAATGTTTCTTGGCGTGGACTTCAATAGTTATGCAATATTAGAAGTGAAAATGAGACAGCCCATTGACTGTCATGTTCTGAGATGTGAAACACTAATGACCCTTTAAGAGTTAAGAATTTCTGAACTTAAAACTAATGGTCCCGGCCCAACCGTTGAGCATCAACCTATGAACCAGGAGGTCAGGGTTCGATTCCCAGTCAGGGCACATGCTTGGGTTGTGGGCTCTATTCCCACTTGGGGCGTGCAGGAGGCAGCCAATCAATGATTCTCATCATTGATGTTTCTATCTTTCTCTCCCTCTCCTTTCCTCTCTGAAATCAATAAAAACATATTAAAACAACAACAACAAACAAACAACAGTGGTCCCAGAATAACATTAATGATGTCTCTTAACAGTTTTATGAGCTCCATATTTAAGTGCTTCCATATTCAGGATCACATTTAATCCTCAGAGAAATAATTGTGTAAGTCCTCTTTCACAGATAAAGAAATTGAGGATCCAAAAGCCAAGCTAACCAGCAGCAAATCCACACATTAAACGTACTGGTCAAGGTGCCCATAATAAGTGAAGCGCAGGCCATGAGTGAGTAATTATTATGTCAATCATTGCGGTGGGTGCTTTATATACATAATGTCTTATTTGTCACGAAATTGCTACAAAGAAGGAATTATTATCTCCATAATATGAGGTTGTCCTGTGTAACTTACCCAAAGCGGCCCTTCTGGGAATGGGTAGACATGTTTCAAATGTACATCTGCTTAACTCCAACTTTCATGCTCTTCCTACAATAAAAAATGAAGATGACAAGTTAAAATGGACTCCAGAACTTGCCTAGAACGGATCTGGTCTTCTTCAAAAACGGTTCGAATAAATAATTTCGTATTTTAGTTTTTTTCAAAGAATGTTAGGTGGATTAGGATAAATACTATTATTACATGACAATAAAATTTAGGCTTCTGTTCAGCCAAAGTGTGACTACGTGTTTTTGTTTTTTAGCATTGTAAGCAACATATACAAGATAGCCCTTTGTGATTAACGTTCATTGGAATCTTCCTGTGGGCACAGCTCTGAATTAAAAGCATATGAAGAACCTAAATACATATTACTTTATCCTGAAACAAAATACTACAATATAGCTCATTACAAGTTAGAACAACTGGACTTACCTCGGAGTTGTTGCTGTTCTTACAGCCCTAAAAGACGTCCATGTTCTAACACGTAGAACCCTTGAATGTGGTGGGATGCGGGGCTAAGGGGCAAAGGTACCAGGTGGAATTAACTTAGCTCCTCACCTGACCTTAAATAAGGCGGTTCTCTTGGAGGATTGTGGGCTATCCAGGTGGGCCCAATGTAGTCATGAGGGTCCTTACAGAGCACTGCCAATCTCTCTTAGATTTTAGGGAATATGGTTTTAAGTTTGCAGCCATAGCTAAAGCCATTCTATGGTTTTATACATGATGCCCAGGGAAATTAAGCCAATTCCCTAAAGTGATGTATTAGGAAGGGAAAGAACTAGGATGTGAACTTGGGACTTTGGCTCCAAGCCCAGGCCTTTTCTTTCTTCCTTTTTTTAATACTATACCATGGTGTATTGCCCTATTGCTGAGCAATTTTATTTTTAAAGAGAGAATGATGATTTTTATTTTTTAAAATATATTTTATTGATTTTTTTTATAGAGAGGAAGGGAGAGGGATAGTTAGAAACATTGATGAGAGAGAAACATCGATCAGCTGCCTCCTGCACACTCCCTACCGGGGATGTTGCCCGCAACCAAGGTACATGCCCTTGACCGGAATCGAACCTGGGACCCTTGAGTCCGCAGGCTGACGCTCTATCCACTGAGCCAAATCGGTTAAGGCTGCTGAGCAATTTCAATAACAAAAATAGCTTCGACTTTTTAGTTTTTTTGAGTCCTCCTATCAATTACATAATGATAGGTACAGTTAATCCAATTTAAGTGTTCAGGAGGCTGACGCTAAGTGAGATTTACCAAAGGACACAAACCAGCGCTGGACATACCAGCCAGGTTATTATTTAAAAAACTTTGGGAAAAATGCTGAAAATAACAACTACCCTATTTATGCCAAATAAGTATCTGAGGCTAGAATATATGGTAAAAGTCTTTGAAAGATGGAAAACATTCTTGTGGAATTTCATTTCACCTGTTTTAGAGAAGGAGCTCAACTGTAGATGGGGGGGGGGGGGGGGGGGTAGAGTTTCCTATCTGAGCCTGAGCCAATCCTGCTAAACCATTTGCTTTGCCTGAAATCACCAACTGTGCTAACCCAGCCACCGGACCCAGTTCTGTTCCTGATTAATGCAGTCTTGCTTTGCGCAGTGCAAACAATCTACAAGAATCTAAGACTCCATTAATTTAACGGCTGGATCCATGTTGTGTATTTTTTGCTCTTTAGTCACCCATAACTTTTCTGATTAGTTTCTTTCATATCTATACAGGTTCTATTTCAGATTATTAGTTTTTGCAATTTACTAGATGGGGATAGGTCAGACTATCTTTCCACCTGGCTTTTATTGTATAGATTTCGTTTATAGAGTTAGCAGTTAACTGATGGCTGGTGTGGCTCAGCAGACTGAGTGCTGTCCCATGCACCAAGAGGTCACTGGTTTGGTTCCTGGTCAGTTAACATGCCTGGGTTTCGGACTCGATCCCCAGGAGGCAGCCAATCGATGTTTCTCTCTCATTGATGTTTCTAGCTCTCTCTCCCTCTCCCTTCCTCTCTATAAAAAAAAATCAATAAAAACATATTTTAAAAAGTGAAATGGAGAGATAGTAGCAAAAGAACATTTATACACGCACTCAAGATCACACAGATAAGAATCCAATGCAAGAATTATTAAAGTAGAATTGTGTCTCTTTTGTCTTCCACTCAAGTAGTGCCTAGCTCAGTGCTTGAGCAGAGTCATGGCAACCAATATGTGTTTGTTAAAAAAAGGAAGCAATGGGAGTTTTCTAAGATTTTCCAGTAGAAGGTGATGAGGAAGAGAAATATTTAGTATCTATTTTTTTTTCCCCTAGAGGTTAGGCACTTATTATTTTTTTTTTTAAATTTGACTTGTATTTGTTACTGAATGCTTCAAATAAAGTCTTTATTTAGAGGATGATTCTTGCCCTGGCCAGGTAGCTCAGTTGGTTAGAGCATCATCCTCATACACCAAGGTCTCTGGTTCAATGCCTGGCCAGGGCACATACAAGAACCAACCAATGAACGTATACATAAATAAGTGGAACAAGTCTCTCTCCTCTCCTCTCTCTCTCTCTCTCTCTCTCTCTCTCTCTCTCTCCTCTCTCCCTCTCTCTCTTAAAATAAAAATAAAGAATAATACTTTTGCTTTTACATAACAAGTAAACTGAGGTCAGCAAGATCAACAATTTGTTTTAGGAGTCACAGCCAGTGTGAGCTAGGCTTCATTTTTAAACTGTTGTCTTATATGAAAACCCATGCTATTTATTTTGTCATGAGATATATACAGCAAGTAGATTTTTAAAAAATGGACCTTGAAAATACTTTTAACTAAAAATTGCATGGTTTTACTTAATGCTAAAGAATGCTGACAGACACAAAAATAATTGTCCCGCATTCAGATAAATATGAACTAATCACTGTTTAAGTCATTGACAAACATAAATATTTTAGTTTTTATTAGTGTTAGTGAGGTGACTCTTAGCACATAATTAGTAGAATTTATTAACAGTTAAGTCTGACTTGAGACTGTTGCTATGCTTAGTGTAGATTAGATATCCTGTTAATTATTTAAAGGAACAGAAATAGGTAATTCATACAAATGGAGTTCCAAGTAAGTGCAGAGGAGAGCTGCTTTTTACCTACATGAGTTGTGCTAGTGATGGGATGAGGACTGAGTTTAATAAAGGAATAAAATATATGTATTGTAATACCTTAACCAATAAAGAAATTAAAGATAAAAAAGAAAAAAATATGTATCTTTAAATAAATTGTTTTGATTTCAGAGAGAAATGGAGAGAGAGATAGAAACATCAATGATGAGAGAGAATCACTGATTGGCTGCCTCCTGCATGCTCCCTACTTGGGATCAAGCCTGCAACCCTGGCTTGATGTGCCCTGACTGGGATTTGAACCGTGACCTCCTGGTTCATAGGTCGATGCTCAACCACTGCGCCACACTGGCCAGGCAGGAATAAAAAAATATTGAAAAATGTTGATTAGGAATGCTGCTGCTTTCAGAGTAAAATCACTATTTTTTTAAATGAGGAATTAGCCAATATATCGATACATTTATTTTTTACAGTTTGGAATCTTTCTTCTATTCATCCTTTCATTTAAAATGCATCCTCACCATTAAGTGAAAATGGATGTGTTGAAAATAAAAAATTGAAAATTAAGTGCTCGTTTATGTGAATTCTCAGTGGCTCAGGAATTTACATACACATGTTCATCTGTATTAGCTATGAGCATACTTATTTGTGTGTCCGTATATACATACATCTATGTGTATTAGCTATGTTTATTTTCATTTATTTTCCCAGATAAATTCAAGTTGCTTTTGCTTGTTGTTTCCTGGGTTCCTTGGTGATGCTGAATCACCTCTCCCATCATGAGACAGAAAAGGCGAGCACGAGGACTTTTTTTCTTCCTGTTGTGCTTTGATACTGATAAGAGAAGATGCATGGCTCTGATAAAGTAGAAATACAGTTTTCAAAAGATCTGTCTACCTGAAGCGCGTTGGAGGAAGACCTCAGGCGTCAGGGTGAGATTTATAGGTAATGTGCACGATAACAGTGAGGTTGAGTCTGTTAAGACCTCTTTTCAGGAGAACCTGGGAAGACTTCAAGCAGGCTGAGTTAAAGAGCATCACCTGTGTCGGAAACGGCCTCCGCCGTAGGTCAGTGGCAATCTATCCCAGTCAGACGGAATTCCAAGTTGCAACTCGTTTAGGATGGGCATCAGCAACCCAACCATCTGATGTGTAGCAGGAGTAACGGTGTGGATGGGCTTCTCAGAGGAGGCCATATTATCCCACTGAATCAGGACGATGGGCTCCCTAAGGCTGCAGGGACTGTGATCACAAATCACTGAGGTAGCTGAACCACTAAAACAGCATCAATGCAATAAAAAAAGTAGCCTGGCCCTAACCGGTTTGACTCAGTGGATAGAGCGTCGGCCTGCGGACTCAAGGGTCCCAGGTTTGATTCCGGTCAAGGGCATGTACCTTGGTTGCAGGCACATCCCCAGTAGGGAGTATGCAGGAGGCAGCTGATTGATGTTTCTCTCTCACGGATGTTTCTAACTCTCTATCCCTCTCCCTTCCTCTCTGTAACAAATCAATAATATATATATATTTTTTTAAAAAAGTAGCCTGAAAAACCAGCCTCTAACCTTACTCTGGAGAAAGCAGTTGTTGAAATTGACATCTAAGTCACATGATAGTATGCAATCAACAACAGAAGAGTTCCTCCCAAATTCAGTTTATCAGGGTCAGCCGCAGAAGTCTCACAGGGCAGCCTGCCAGTGATTTAAGCTGGAAGGTTCTGCTTTCCATGGCTTTTACAGAGAGAATTGAATTTATGGACTCTTCACACAGCCGCGGCTATTACATGCAAGGTGCCAATGACTGCTTGATTATCTCGGGAGGACCTCAAAGCTAGTTGGGCATGAAATAGAGGACCTCTTCAAATGAAAGAGATTAGAATATTCAACACAGTTTATAAAGTGTGACAATTCTATTATGTAAGTTTGAACAGCAGCCACTGTTAGGAAAAAAAATCTATGAAAATATCCAAGAGAAAAATAGCTTGGCAAGACCAGTGACCGTGAAATAATATAGGCTTCATTACTAGCAGGAGAACCGTGTTTGTAGATTTTCTATCTTGAAAACCCGAATTATGCTCCATAGAACATGGAACTCGTCCCGGTAATGTGAAACTGTTACGGCATAGATAATATTTGTAATGGCTAGCTCTAGATTTAATGCACAAAAATTTCTCCATGATTGGGTTTTCAAATTATTGATAATATCAAGGCAACTCCAAAGCAACCACGATGATCTTTACTTTCTATGATAGATAGGAATCATGTACAATGGTGTGCAAGAACAGTGGACAGGTTAGTAATCTGTCTTTCCTAAGGGAAGAGGAATCATTTTTTTAAAAATATATATTTTATTGATTTTTTACAGAGAGGAAGGGAGAGGGATAGAGAGTTAGAAACATCGATGAGAGAGAAACATCGATCAGCTGCCTCCTGCACACCCCCAACTGGGGATGTGCCCACAACCAAGGTACATGCCCTTGACCAGAATCAAACCTGGGACCTTTCAGTCCGCAGGCCGACGCTCTATCCACTGAGCCAAACTGGTTAGGGCAGGAATCATTTTTTAAATACATTTTAAAAAAATTTTAGAACTGTTCTAGATTTATAGGATCACTTAAAACAGTACAAGAGTTCTTATCTATCCCATGCTCAGCTTCTCCTGATATGAACATATCATTAGAATGGTACCTTTGTCACCACTCAGGGACAATGAACTATTGCATTATTAGTGAGCATTTATACTGTGTGCAGATTTCCTTAGTTATTACCTAATGTCCTTTTTGTGTCCCAGGATCCCATCCAGGGTTCTAATTACATTTATTGGTCAAGTTCCCTCCAGCTTTTCTTGGTGATAACAGTGTTTCAGACTTGAGTTGTTTTTGACGACCTTGATCACTTTGCAGGGTTATTGTCAGGTCTTTTGTAGACCCTCCTTCAGTTGGGATTTATGTGGCATTTTCTCAAGATCAGATGGGGGTGATAGATTCCTGGGAGCAAGACCACAGAGGCAAACGGCCATTTTCCGCACATTATGTCAAGGGCACACTGTTAATATGACTTATTATTCCTCATAACACCACAGTAGGTGGTGTTTGCCAGTTTCCTCCACCGCAGCCTTACCTTTCCCTCCTGTCTATACTGTGTTCTTTGATAGTCACTATGCATGGCCCATCCTTAAGTGGGGGGGACTCTGCCCTACCTACCTCCTTAGAAGCAGAGCCGCTATCTCAATTATTGGGAATTTGTCTCTTTTCCTCTATTTACTTATCTGTCCATTATTTGTTACTAATGGACTCGTGATATTTTTTTTGTATTTTCGGTTATAATTTAATACCATTTTATGGATCTTGTTGCTCAAATCATGCTGACTTTGGACATAGAAAGCTCTTTCATTTGGCTTTTGTGTCTCTGACATTTTTCCACTGCAGTTTTATTTTAGAGTTTGTTTGTTTTTAGTACTTGCTGGCTCTACAAAACTTTGGTGCCAGGAGTGCTCATTAAACTTGGATATTACTGCTTCTTGGACCTCTCAGCTGACAGAACAAGAAGACAGGTGCCTGTATATTTACTCACCGACAAATATTTCTGTAGATAACAGGGTGGGGCAAAGGTAGGTTTACTGTTGTGATTACCCAAAACATTTATTCTTGTATTATTTATTAATTATTGTATTATTTCCCATATGAACAACTGTATATCTATTTTTGCCCCACTCTGTATAAATATAATTTAAATTAATCATCAGTTCATACTGAATTAGGAACTTTTTTTCCCCCAGCATCCAGGACTATATGATGATGTTGAAACTGCATACTCTCTATGTCCTTTTTGCTACTTTCCAATAAATTTATTTTAATAATGTTGTATTGGTTTGTAATGTTGTGAAAAACAAAAGTAGACATATTTTATCACAGAGCTAGCTACTCTTACTTTAAGTACAAATTTCAGTTTTACATGCTAGGACTCTGGGGTTAAAGATGCAACCTCCGAACTCTGATGGTCTGAGACCTCTGTGGTCCCTCCCTCCAGGAGCGGCAGTTGTTGGAGAGCCAGTTTACACTTTCCTAGTCCCTAGGATACTGGGATTTCTCCCAGAAAATGATCGTTCCTTTTCTCTCTCAACTTGCCAGAGTTCCTATAAATATGTGTCTTTCAAACCTGCCTGAATATTAAATCACCTGGAAAACTTAAAACAGAAATTCTGATATCATCTCTCTACCCCAGACTAAATTCCATTTGTGTAGGATGAGGTCCTGGAAATATGTTTTAAAAAATATCCTGGCCCAACTAGCATGGTTCAGTGGTTGAGCGTTGACCTATGAACCAGGAGGTCATGGTTTGATTCCCGGTCAGGGCACAGGCCCTGGTTGTGGGCTGATCCCCTGTGTGGGGTGTGCAGGAGGCAGTCAATCAATGATTCTCTCTCATCATTGATGTTTCTATCTCTCTTTCTCTCTCCCTTTCTCTCTGAAATCAATATAAATATTTTTAAAAATCTCCTAGATGATTATGTTATAGAATCAGTCTTAGGGGTAGCATTGACATTCTTTACCTCTAAGGTCCTTTGGTCCTGCGATCTGACACATCTCTGTATTTTATTAATATGATCTGTCTGGATCAGTCTGTGCTCCTTCTGAATATGATGAAATACATACAAAAGAACCACAGCTTTAAGCTACTTGGTGCCTGAACGTTAAGATGAAAGGAAGTTTGTTTTATGTTTGCTGTATACCCTTCTGTCCTGGCACCATATCAACCCAATTTTAGACTATGGGCCTTGTAACCATTTGGGAAAATAAAACTGTACTAGGCCAATGTAGAAAAGTTCTTTCAGAATTCAGAGTTCAAGTCCACGGTGGGCGATTTGAAATGCTTCCAATGTTGGCAAATTACATACTCTTTGTTGACCTACTTTGAGATGGGAAGATTCAGCTCTTAAAAAACTGGAAAATACTGTTCTCTGTCTTTTGTACCAAAATGCCAAACAACAGTGTGGGCTGTTCTTAGAGATCCTCAGGGAAGGTTCTACAGGGCACTTTAACAATACATCCAGGGGTTGTGTCAGGACCGAGGTCAGGGAACATAGCAATCTAACGACCGAAAGTATTAAACTAAGAACTGCAATACGTGGGTTCTGGTCCTGAGACTCTGTAAAAGCCTTCAGATACCGGGGAAGTCATTACACTCCCTGTGCTTTGGCTTCTTCACCTGTAAACGAGGGATAGTTGCTTCTTCATTACGATGCGGAGCCCATACATGAGGCAACCTATGAGAAAGCACTGTAGACTCTGTAGTGAAGAAGTCCCCTGCACTACATCACAATGCCGAGCTGCGGTGGCCCTTCTATTGGATCCGAAGATCTTTTGCAATTTCAGGGCATTTCCTCCTGGGAAGTGTTCGGGGGGGGGGGGGGGCGGGGGGGAATTAGAAAACTCATTTGCCATGGTTTATTTGCAATAGGTCCTTCCCGGTGTTCGGCCCCGTGCTTTTCTATGTGATGCCCATGATCTTTGTCTGTGTAATCTTTCCATATTAATCTCTCTCTACATCTTGACTCAAGTTGTAAGTGGCCTGAGTGAACCTCGAGTGTCCCCAAAGGCAAACACAGCCCACTAGCACTGGTTTACCATGTTGAAAGAGTGACTACATGGTAACAGTTTTATCAGCTTTTGCTCTTCCAGCTCTGAAATCCTGTGTTCCAATGGCGCCTGTGGAAATCCTGAGGTCTCTGACCCATTGCACACTAAATAAAGGCGTGCTGGGAAAATCACATGAAGAGCCTTTATTCTGGGTTTGGATGATGAGCTATGTAGTGGGCTGGCTTTCTCTATTAGCTCCTCTGAAGGGCTTCATTGAGCAGAGAATGAGGTAGGGTGACACTATGTGGAGACTGCTGCTGGTTCCAAAAATAACCTTCTTACATTTTTTTTAGCTACACATTTCCTCAGCTTCTCTGAAGGTGGTTCTTGACTCTGAACATTTGGATGCTGTTTCTCTGTTGGTGAAATTCATTCCCTGCAGTGCCACACGCAGCTCGGGAAGGTTAATGGGAGGCAGGGAAAACGGGTCAGATTCCCACCTTCACCATTGTTTTCTGGCACCAATCACTTCGCTCTCCAGACACGGGTGTGATGTGTGCAAAAGGAGGTTCAGGAAACTTGAACTGGATTGGACTACAGACTTTTTACATGAAGAAAAGCAAACTGTAAAACACATTAGAGCGACAGGCTATAAACTGTAGGCTCACAACTATTCCTGGCTGCTTAGACTCTCCTGCGCTAAAGGAACCTTTAACATGAGAGGCATCTGCTCGTTCGAGAAGGAGAACGATTTTCATTAAGAAACACTAAAGAGGCACTTAAAAGACAGGAACATCTGCACGCCGATACAATATGAGGAAAGTAACTCAGGGTTCCATATCTGGAAACGAACTGAAGATGGTTCTTTGTAGGCGAACAATAGACTTATTTTTAGAGAGGAACTGTAAGACCAATGATGACTGTGCTTTCCTCTGGCACTTTGGAAAGAGTGAAGCCAATGTCCGGTCCTTTTTATAAGACACCACATACTTTCTACAGGTCCTCTCTCTCTACCCAGAATGCACCCGGCTTTTTCAATCATAGTCATTTCCAATACATCTTCACCTACGCCCATTCCTACCTGTATGAAGCTTTTGATAATAGACAGAAATGAACTCAGCTCACTCCTTTTCTTTCCCTGAGACAAATCAAGAAGTGAAGCTTCAGTCAACAGGGAAAGGAGGATGTGCAATCCCCTGAAAACCTCACCCAGGTGTTTCCCTGGCCTTGGTCGCAGTGGAGCCGTCAGCTCCGAGTCTCAGCGGGCAGCAGTGGGGTGGAGCCCTTGCTCCCGGCCTCTCCCTTCGGGACCTGCTGCAGAGCAATGCCACGCCAGGCGAGGAGCAGCCAGACCTCGGCCCAGGTGTCTGGCCTCCACCACTTCCCCTCATCTCTAACTTCCGAAGAGCCACCCAATCCCTCCAAACATCAACCCAGAGAATGAGCATGAGGATGAACAACATCAGGTAATATGAATGCCTGACAGAAAGACAACACAGAGAGAAGCAAGATGGCGGCGATATAGGCAGACGCGTCCCAGGTCTTGTCCCGGAGCAAACAGAGTAAGCAGCTGAAACTAATAACACCCACCCCGAATTGGCGAATTTACTCAGCTGGTGAGACGGTTTGCAGCCGGGAAGGGCAGAGCTCCCCTGGAAAGGTTAAAAACCAGGGATCTGGGCAGGAAAGTTTGCCAGACCTGAGCCCAGAGGGTCGGAGGGAGACCGCATGGCAGGCAGCCGCGTCTCTTGGGACAGACACAGCCCCTGACCGGGGAAAGGAATTCCTCGGGTTTGCTGGCGCCGGGAGATTTGAGATTTGGATTTTGTGACTGCGGAAAACTGTGACTAAAGGTGGCATCCTGAGGAACTGACCAGACCATGCAGTGCCCATAAGAGAGGAGCGTTTCCCAGATCATGCAGTGCTGATCCAAGCAACAGCAGCCCCCTGATCACC
>NW_005353629.1:1569119-1570518 GCF_000412655.1 Myotis brandtii
CATATGTAATACCCTTTGTAATGCTTTAAGCAATAAAAAAAAAAATAAAAATAAAAAAAAAATAAAATCCTCAAAAAAAAAAAAAAAAAAAAAAAGACAACACAGAGGAGTCATGTTGCTATTGTGTTCATACATAACATATACTACCCTAAGATGTTAACCACACAATTATAGATGGCTCAGTAACTAACGCCATATTTTTCAAACAACTAAACCCCTGCTTTTGACCTTTGACCCTGTGCCATAGTATAGCCACCTTTCTCCCAAGGAGTGTGCTCACAGAATGGGATCCAGCACCAGGAAGAACCAACAGGGCGGGTGACTGCCTTATTCACATAGTTAGGACACTGGAGTGGAGCAAGTGTGAAACCACAAGCCTGAAGTTTGAATGTCGGACCCCCGGGACTGTCCGAGGACCTGAGCCTGCACTGGGAACCACGTTGACGCTTCTCAGGAATGGGTGATCTCCAAAGGGGGTGGGTTAATGCACCCAAGTCCTTCGCTAAAGCATTTATTCTAAAGTGAACCCAAGTGCCACGAAACGGTCTCTGAGGAGTGTACACTGTTCCTAGGGAAGCCGCTGTCAACCCAAACTGGCTGTAGAGAAAGCTTGTTGCTCCATAAAAATATTGCTCCAGAAGAACGCGATGAGCAAAGCGAAAAAGGGCGAATCAGTGGAGACTATTCTCACCCTCTGGTCTCAAGGGAAGTCAGATCTTGTCTTATTAAGGAGACTCAGACAACCGTACTGTTTCTCTCCTTCCTAGGCCACTGAAGAACTTCAAAACAGTCAGCAGAGCAGAGAGAAAAAAAGCTGTAAATACTTGGAGACTAAAAATGTTTCTAAACATCCCCAGTCTAGAATTTGTAAATGCAGATGGAGGTAGAAAGAAGTAGCATGTCTTGAATGCCATGATGTGCCTGGTCCTATACGAGGTGCTTTCATATTTTCCTTCTTTGCCTTATTTTCATCTTTAAACTGTTCTGAAGTAAATGTTATTGTTTTCGATTTACTGTCTTAGAGAAAGTAATTTGCTAAGTCTAATAATAGATGTATCTGGCAGAAGGAAACATGTTCACTCAGCTTTAAAATATGTGTTCTGAAATCATTTTTGCTCTCCCAAAGGTAATAAAAACACTTCTAAAGTTTCTTCCAATTCCAAAATTCTAAAAATATAGTTAAGTGGTAGCGTTAACCATCTTCCTTCTAGCAAAACGTTAACATGGTTAAATGCAACTCTGCATATATTCCTAGCCTGCGCCTGAAAGACTGACAGTGGATGGAGAAAAGCCATAAAAATGCTGACTGGACTCACTTAAAATTCATGATGACAAACCTCAAAGGGGCTTTGACCCTTCCAGGCGATCCTACTCCACCGCCCCCCCCCCCCCCCCCCCC
>NW_005353629.1:1570553-1572918 GCF_000412655.1 Myotis brandtii
GGAAGAGTCGTCTGTCACTCAGCTCTTTCTCATCCGCTCCTCTCCTCATGCCTCTACGCCCTCCTCTGCTCACTCAGTTCCTAGCCATGCTTTTCTTTAATAGAAGAATTGGAAAACTTCCAGAGGCTTCCATTTACATGTCTGTATCTTTCTGTACACAGAGAGAAAAAATAGGGGCTGGCTGACTGCCACAATCTAATCCCATTATTTTATAGACTTTTCTCCTTAAATGGTTCATTCGCTCAATCATTATCAGTTTTTGTTCTATCTACTGAAACATTCCAAAGAGTGTATGTATGTGTACATATGCTTACACACATGTGTATTATCTTCAATTCTCATTACTCACCCGAGCTATGGTCTATAAATGCACTGGGAACACTGAATTAGAACTAGTGCTCCTAGCAGAAATAGAGTTAGATTCCCGAAAGTCTTAGGTCACAGCATTTTGTTTTGCATGTGTTTTTGTTTAAAGACACCATATTAAATATATATTTCTGAAATGTAATTAATTGCATGGTCTTTGAATAATTTAAAGCCAGGAACTTTGGAAGTTATTTGCATTAATTAGGTTTGTCTGCCAATGCCTTGAAAGACAATCCAGGCTCATCAGTGTTAAAAACCTACTCTTATATATAACCCTTTTCTTCTATAACATTTGTAGGTATTTTTAAAGATTATCTCCTAGGCTCCTGATCTGTGGACTCGGCCTTGCTTTTAGTGTTAACAGTTTCATGCCAGATCTCCTTCTGCAATGCGTGAACCAGCCAGAACTAGCTGAGTGGGTTTAACGTTTCCTGAACCTGGGTCATGTGACTGTGCATTTATTTGGCTTCCAACCTCATGACAATACTGTCCACTATGGTTTTTTAAAAATCAGTCATCTCATGAACCTACAAATTTAGCCATTTTTTCCATCTTTGCCATCTATAATAATAAAAGCATAATATGCTAATTAGACTGGACAGCCGAACGACCTTCTGGACATCCTTCTGGACGACCTTCCGACAAGCCAGGGCTGCCGAGGCAAGCTGCTGTGGATGCGAGGGCTGAGCCCCTTGCACAAATTTTGAGCATCGGGTCTCTAGTAGCTTTATAATGCGCTACAGATGTTACTTAACACTTTCTGGAGGAGTCTCACCTACAGTTTGTTAAATTTCCTCTTCCTTTTTCTGATTGTACCATTTTGTTGATTCATCAACACTGAATTCAGAGCTAACAACATTACAACTCATGCCCAAATGAAGCCTATCTAACACCCATATTTCTCTACAATGTGTACCATAGCCTTCTTAGGCTTAGGAGCACTGGATAGCAGCACTTGAGTATGGCACTTGTCAACAGTGAAATCACGAGCCAAAAGACCACAAACATTAAAAGAAAGGGGACACGAAGCAGACTGTGAAACTGAAACAAGAAGGCCATCCCCTTGCCTTGCTTGACCTCACTGGAAATACGCACATCAGGAAACTCAAAGTTCTCACCACTCTGTGCAAGTCAGTGAATGCCTGGGAAAGCACCACGTGTGTTGATTTGGGGTTACAAATAAACATTAGTGAGTAGGTGACTTTGCAAATACAAAAATATGTGAATAACAACTATTGACTCTATGTATGTATATGTATATAGAAAAAATATATGCTGTGTATATTTTATAATTACAACCACAAATGTACTATATATATAGTGTACACACACACACACACACACACACACACAGTGGCCAGATTATTACGACCACCTGATGTTTGTAGGCAAATTAACTATAATTTCATGCTGAAGTTGCTAGAGGGCCAGACCATTATAAATAGGGAAGCAGGTTGTTTACCACGACAGAAGAAGTGGTTTTTAAGTTTTTTTTTTTCTGAAGATATGGGTAAAAAATGCAATTTAACAGCCTTTGAATGTGGGATATATATTATTATGAGTGGCCAGATTATTATGACCACCCCATCAGTACTTCGTTGGGCCACCTTTTGCCTTCAATACTGTGGCGATTCTTCTTGGCATTGACTCCACGAGATGTTGAAAGGTGATGCGAGGAATCTGACACCATGCCTGATGAATAGCACTGTCCAGTTCTGTGAGATTTGATGGTTGTGGAACCAGCTGCCTGATGGCTCTATTAACTTCGTCCCACAAATGCTTAATTGGATTGAGATCTGGTGATTGTGGGGGCCACCTAAGCAAGGTAAAGTCTCCCTCATGTTCTTGAAACCACTCCTGCACAATACGAGCACCGTGGCATGGCGCATTGTCTTGTTGGAAGAAGCCATCTCCATTGGGATACGCCACCAACATGATAGGATGAACTTGATCAGCAACGATACTTAGGTATGTTGTGCTATTCAGACGTTGTTCCACA
>NW_005353629.1:1573531-1583880 GCF_000412655.1 Myotis brandtii
TGCTTCCCTATTTATAATGGTCTGGCCCTCTAGCAACTTCAGCGCGAAATTATAGCTAATTTGCCTACAAACATCAGGTGTTCATAATAATCTGGCCACTCAGTGTGTGTGTGTGTGTGTGTGTGTGTGTGTGTGTGTGTGTATGTATACTAATATATATGGCATAATTGAAAAATAACAAAAGTTTTGTCTCTGGTTCACCTGCAATTTAATGCTTTACATCTCTGCTCCCCCAAATAATATACAATCTCACTAGCTCCAATAACAAGAAGTATACAGTTATTAAACTTAAATTTTTTTCTTCTGCTAATCTCTAATGTCAGAGGAACTTTGAAGGGTAGAGAAAAATTTTTTCTCCCCAACATACTCTTCACTGCCATTTAGAGTAAATATTTTAAAGGTACTGTTTTCCTTACACAGAAAATTCTCTTCTTTCATTTAAACTTTGAAGGCTCTTAAAACTAATGCTTATTTGTATGTATAATGCTTAAACTAATTTGTCTGACATTTTAAAGTATTTTCTTTTTTCTTTTCTTTCTTTGAAAAGCAGATGTAAAATACCTTGTAAGTGCTTAAAGTATCAAATAAATTCAGTAAATATTTATTTGATTACTTCATCACTTCATGTAAATGTATATTCCTGAAATTTGTTAAATATTAGTTTTCTTAAAATAAGATATTTCAATCTTATATGTTGAGAGAAATTATTTACTTTTGTAATGCTATCATTTAGATAATGATGATATTTTAATGGTAATTCTTTAACAGCATGGCGATGTACAAGTAAACACTTTTTAAACTATCTACGCACCAAATATTATCTCTCTCTTTTTATTCCACTGAAAGAAAATTAAATGGTCTGAGTCATTATGTGGCAGAATTATGTCCCTTCACTGCTATTATAACATACCTAGTTAACATAATATTAAAGAATCAACTTTATTCATGCATGTTTTCTTTCTCAGGGACTTCTACTTTTAATTTCACTGAAATTCCAATCACCTTCTATAGTCACATTTTAAGATGATCATCACTGTCCAAATATTGCTTCTCATGTATGTTTATAGTAATTAGTCTGATTTACTTTAATGCAGAGTAAGATTAACAAACATATGCAAATAAGTGTAGAGGTAAGAGAATCAAAATCAGTGCTTCTGCCCTAACAGGTTTGGCTCAGTGGATAGAGCGTTGGCCTGCGGACTGAAAGGTCCCAGGTTCGATTCCGGTCAAGGGCATGTACCTTGGTTGCAGGCACATCCCCAGTTTGGGGTGTGCAGGAGGCAGCTGATCGATGTTTCTCTTTCATCGATGTTTCTAACTCTCTATACCTCTCCCTTCCTCTCTGTAAAAAAATCAATAAAATATATTTTTTTAAAAATCGGTGCTTCTGACTCAGAATGGCAGAGATAGCTCAGGTAAAGTGAAGAGTATAAAGAATTTATCTGTGTCAGGCCCTTTAGGGTACCTGTTCTTCCCAGATGTGCAATATAAGTTCTTGCTTTCTCCATCCTTTTCAACTAGATCAAGGTTTATGAATGTTGTCACTGCTCCTTCAAATGAATGAACTCATGTGTTTTTTCCCAACATAAGAATTAATCAAATTGAAAAAAAAGATGAATATACACTAATCAATTTGGTAAAAGAGCTGTATCTAACTTAGTGCACATGGAGGCTATTTTTTAAAACTCAAGTGTACTGAGGTATAATTTACAATAAAATTTACAATTTAAAATGTCTGATTCAATGAATGTTGACAATAAATGAGATGATATATAGAAAGTGCCTAGTTTATTGCATATCATACAATTCTTTCTCCATAAGCAGCAACCACTGATCATCTCAATGTCAATTCAGTTCATATTTCTAACCACTACACTACAAGATTCAGAACAATCATGAATGTTTTTTTGTTTTACATTTTCTCTGGAATGCTTACTCCAATCTGTGAAGAGATGCAACACCAATGTGTTAATGAAGAAGTAAATGAAAATCTCTCCTATGTACTCATTTTCCAACTGAAAAATTCCCCCTTCATTTGTTTTTCCAGTTTTTTAAAATTTCTTTATTGATTAAGGTATTACATATGTGTCCTTATCCCCCCATTGCTCTCCCACCCCCCACTCATGTCCTCACCCCCATGTTGTCTGTGATATCACATGATCTCATTCATTTATGGAATATAATGAACAACATAAAGTGATGAACAAAAACAGATCCAGAGACAGAGAAGCATCAATTAGACCATCAAACATCAGAGGGAAGGAAGGGGAGGATGGGGGTAAAGGGGAGAGATCAACCAAAGGACTTGTATGCATGCATATAAGCCTAACCAATGTTTTCCCAGTTTTTGATCCTTATAAGGATCGTTTGAGTCTTATCTGTAAGACTCCAGATTCCATTCTACACCTTTCTGTCCCGCTGTGTCCCCATTGCCCCTGTGGTATCTCTGTTTTTCTAGAACAGGTTCCTGAACATCATCTACAGGGTCATCTACTATTCTTCCACTACTCCATCTTAAGTGAAATCTAGGTTCTCCCATGATAGCAATTTCTCATTGATGTAGATCCTTCAGAGCTGAGTAACTGAAGGCCTAGGTGAATCCCAGTGATGAGTTTCAACCCATCAGGCATCAATCTGCTGGCCCAGATGGATTGTATTCACCACATTTCCTCTTAGGAAAAGTATTATACAGGGGTGGGCAAAAGTAGGTTTATAGTTGTGAGTATGCAAAACACAGTTTATTCTTGTATTATTACTTATAAGTTATTGTATTATTTGCCATACAAACAACTGTAAACGTACTTTTAACCACCCCCGTATGTATTTGCAAGGTAGTACTAGATAAGCCACTTGGTAATTATATGCACACGTGTGTATTTGTGTGTGAGAATACTTGTATTTCATTAGTTCTCATTTCGAAACATCAAATAAAGAACAAATGCTGACAATATTCAGTTGAATATTCAAAGGTGAGTCTTATAGCTTTGCTCACAAATCCACAGTTACCAATTACTTACTCTGCCAACACTTTTTTCTTTTTCTAATTAAGCTATAGAACTGTCATGATTAAGTGTACATTTTATAAAGAAACATACCACCCCCAGCTGGCATGGCTCAGTATTTGAGAATTGACCTATGAAATAAGAAGTCACAGTTCCATTCCTGGCCAGGGCACATGCCTGGTTGTGGGCTCCATCTTCAGTGGGAGGCATGCAGGAGGCAGCCAATCAATGATTCTTTCTCTCTCATCATTGATGCTTCTATATTTCCCTTCCTCTTTGAAATCAATATATATAGAAACATACCGCTATATTTGATAAAATTATATTTCTAGGATATACTAATAAAGTAATATCTGAGAACTCTAATATGGTCCCTGAAATACTTATAAATATTTTAACCAGAATGATTAGGCATTCAATTCTTAAAGAATAGTAAAATATCAAAAGCTAAAAAAAATTGGAGAAAAATAAATTTATCAACTGCAGCAGGACATTAGTTCAAAGAATGAAAAAAATATCCAAAGAAAATGATTTTCTTCTGTTGAATTAAGCAGTAAACTGATTGAAGAGGAATCAATTAGATACTGAAAGTTAAAACCGCATCTATGTAATGAACAGCAGATAAGCATCTTTTCTCAGGAGCGAATGAAAGCACCCTGCATAAAAATAAAGTTCCTTTTCTGGGAGATGTGTGGTTTATCACTAATTTGAAAGTTATAGAAGAAAGGTGATTTCCAGAATTATTCATGTGGCAGCCTGGCTATGTGCGGCTCAGATCTGCTGCAGGAGGCCTCGCTGTCAGCCTCAGCTGCATCCATCTACCCCCTGGTCTGCCCTGTGCTCCCACGGAGGCCATGCTGTCTGCAGGCTGTTCCAGGGTCAGACACGATTGGGGTGACTAGAACCATGGGGGTACCTGCCATCACAGGTCCATTCCAACAGCGCACGGGGTTCCTCTGGGGAGCGGCTGTAGCTTGAGGACCTCTCAGGTGCCTGTTCAAATTATTCTTAAAACTGCTTTGTAGTCCTTTCCCCCAGTCCTCCTTCTTTCCTCTTTTTCTTTCACACGTGTCTAAACCGTGTTGCATTCCAAAGACACTCCCTGTCTTCTGTTCCCTCCCCTTATTCTTTTTTTATCCTCATCTGAGGACATGTTTAGAGAAAGGGAGGATGGGAGGGAGGGGTGGGGGAGGGGAGAGAGAGAGAGAGAGAGAGAGAGAGAGAGAGAGAGAAACATCAAAGTGAGAGATAAACATTGATTGGCTGCCCTCTGCACACGCCTGCACGGAAGATCCGACCCAGGCATGTGCCCTGATGGAGAATGGAATAGACAACCCTTCAGTGCATAGGACTAGCTCCAACCAAACAACCAACAAACCAACCAACCAACCAACCAACCAACCTAGCCACTCAGGCCAGGGTTTATTTTAATCCTCACTGGAGGACATGTTTGTTTTTCATTGATTCTAGAGAGAAAGGAAGGGGGGGGGGGGGGGAGGGAGCGAGGGAGGGAGAGGGGGAGAGAGAGAGAGAGAGAGAGAGAGAGAGAGACAGAGACAGACAGACAGACATTGGCTGCCTACTCCACAAGCGCAGGGACCAGGGATGGAACCTGCAACTTGAGTGTGTGCCTGTCCTGGAATGGAACCTGAGACCCTTTGGTGCACCAGATGATGCTCTAACCACCCGAGCCACATCAGCGAGGCCTCCTTCCCTGTATTCTTCACATGCATTTCCTACAATATTTCTTTGAATGTCTACTCCTGCCTTGGTATCTGCTTTTTGGAGAACCTGAACTGACACATGAATAATAAATACAAAGGAAATGACAATTTTTATAATCTTTATATATTAGTTCATATGAAAAATTTGTTCTCTTTAATATCATTGCTTATGAAATGGAGTCATTATAATGGTTTAAAGTCTTATTTTAAAAATTGAATTAAATATTTTAGCATTTATTTTTAATGTTCATCAATCAAGATATTAGCCAAGAAATAGTAGAGATTTCACAAATCAAAGACTGTTGCTATCAGTGATGCACATATAATTAATGTAAACCCATTAAGAGATAAATTTCATAAATTGTAAAAAGATGATAAAGAAAAAAGTAAACAACCAATCCTAAAAAGGATTGTGTTCACTAATTAGTCTATTGTAGAATTGTTTTAATGGAATAAAAATTGAATACCACAGTTAAAATATTATGAAATAATGTAACATATCTTTACTATGCATTTGGATAAATGAATGAAGTTCTTTTTATGCAACAAAGAAATTAAAGGGAGTGTTAGTAAACTTGTTAACAATAGTACATTATTTGAAAAATCCTTGCTGGCCAAGAACTTTCAGTTTCTATCTTTGTAGCAGTTAAGTAAAGATAAGATCAAGCAAATAGAAATGGAATGATACTGCTGTCATTTATGTTCTATTAAAAAGATATAACACTTAATTCAAAAATCTGTATGAACATCCAATGTTAGACTGGATAATTAATCCAACTGAAATGGCTGTGAAACATGTTAGCCAATAATTCAGGAAGAATTAATTAAAAATGATTTTGAAGTCAAAGCATGATTTAATGCATCTAATTATGGTAAGTTTGGACTCAGCTAAAACATACATACTCACTCCTTGGAAAGAAACTAAATTCATTATCAGAGCATTTCCAAGACATATTTCGATTAAATCAGGTGTCTTGCCTGGCTGGTGTAGCTCAGTGGTTGAGTGTCGATCTATGAACCAAGAGGTCAGTTTACTGGTCTGGGTGTCCAGGTTGTGGCCTTGATGCAGGAGGCAGCCAATCAATAATTCTCTCTCATCATTGATGTTTCTATCTCTCTCCCCCTCTCCCTTCCTCTCTGAAATCAATAAAAAATATGTTTCTAAAAGCAGGTGTCCTTATGCAGTACAACAGTTACTGAAAGGCAACACAATGAATTGCAAATATATAAGGAGAAAATGTGAAGGTTTTTATTTTTAAGAGTGGAATAAACAAATTCTGTTAAATGAGAAGAGATGCATGAAATGCAGGGATTTTATTCAACTTCCTCAGTAAAAGTTATTTAAACAGTATTTCTTATTGATTTACTGATATTTGAAAATTATACATTACAAGTATTTGTTTGCTAGAGGCATTGTGTTCCTTTCGAGTCCTGAAGTGACAGAATCCCAGGAGGTCTAGTCTATCTCTCTAAAGCTTTCTGTAGTACTTTTCTTTTTTCTAATTTGAACTTTTATTTTTGTTCTAATGATCATAACGGTCCATTAAGCCATTTAATAGTCAAGAGGTAGTTCCTCGTTTTGTAGAAAACCTATCCCTTACATTGAAAAATGTCTACTATTCCTGGCTCCTTCAACTAACTCCCGGAATGCCCCCTCAGTCAGCGCGACATGAGGATCGCCACCTGTTTCTGAAAAGCCGCAGGAAACGCCTGTGGTGAAGAATGCTGTGAACTACAGGCCTTTCTCACGTTAAGGCGAGTGTGCAAGTGGACAAGCATGACAACACCATTTCTCCTGCATTCTTCCCAGACTCCTCAACTGCTTTTCGAAAACCGTGACCTGTAGTTCTCTTAATTGGATCTGTTTGAAGGGTTTTCAATGCATTGCTTTTGCCAGAACACTGACCTTTCCAGCTCTGCTTTGTTCTCCATAGTCCTTGAGAAAAAGAGCGGAGGGAAGCGCTCATTACATACCCAGGGCCCCAGCATTTCAGGTCCAGAAGAACTTGAAGAGGGTGGATCCTGAGAGAAAGAAACCACGACTCCTGCTACCCCGGATCCTTGTGGTCTTAGCACAAGGGCCTGGCAGCTCCAACCGGCTTCTCAGGGCTGTCCTGCAGGACTGTGCCGGTGGTGGGGGCACAAGGGTAGAATAAAATACAGTTTTTATTTTTTCCCTCTTCTCTTCCTTTCACTAAGAGAATGTGCAATTAATTAACCAAATGTAGACATGTGACCTTAGGTTCTGGCTAAGATTTTGTTGCATTTCTCAGTTGATCAGGCAAGAACAAAGAGACTTCTAACCCAGCCCTGAACTTGCACGGGTGGCCACCAGGAATGCGGAGGCTGAGCGATGAGGTCTCAGAATCATGGGATGACGCACAGCAGACACCGTGGACCGGTGTCAGGACGCCGACCGTCCTGTTCCAGGAACCGGTAATGAAGACATTCATCAACGCCCAAGACCCCCACAGGGACTCCAATGGCAGCCCCGCCAATCACCAGGAACCCCCCTCTGCACCTCCCACTCCCGCTCCCTGACTCCCTGTACAAGCTCACTCCTAACAAGCTTAAGAGGAAGGCGGATGTTAGGGCTGCTACCTGTCACCTTCCCAGATATCCGGCCTCTGACAGTAAACACGCACGTGTACTCCAATCCGGCCTCTGCTCTTGCGGCTGCGTGGTGACAGCAGCATGAGCTCTGGGCTCTGCTGACCTCCGGGTTCACTGGGAGCAACAGGATTGGCCACTGGATTTCTTGGGTTACAGCCTGGATGAGAAGCAAATACTTATTTCTTTGTCACAAATTTCAATATTTATTCCTAAAAACAAGTTATAGCCAAATTCTGGCAGAATCATGAACAAAAAAATGTAATTAAAAAGCCAGGGGAAATAAAGACTTTATTTAGGTATGCTATTTTATTCAGAGACTAGATCAGCTCATTTTCTTGCCGGGAGCAGGAATCACTAATTTCCTAGCTGCAGCTTGACCTTGTTGTAAGGCCTAGATGGTCCATTTTGTATGGTTCCGGGACACCTCGTTCCCACACTCCGACCCCCAGTTTAACATTACTGTTGAGCTTACAATACTGTTTCTTACATTAAGAGCCAATATGCAATTGTAACCCAACTTCCTAGAGGGTTTACTAAAATTGTAGGGTTTTTTTTATAATTTGGGGAAATTTTATTTTTTAAAATTTATCTTTATTGTTGAAAGTATTGCATATGGCCCTGCTTTATCACCCATTGAAGCCCTCCACATGGAACCTACCCCCTCCTAGGCCCTCGCTGTACTATTGTCTGTGTCCATGGGTTATGCATATATGCATATACGTCCTTCCATTAATCTCTTCCTGCCCTCCTCCCCACTTCCCTCTGAGATTCCTCAGTCTGTCCCATGCTTCCGCATCTAGGTTCTCTTGTGTTTGTTAGTTTATTTTGTTCATTAGATTCCACATATAAGTGAAATCATGTAATATTTGTCTTTCTCTGACTGGCTTATTTTGCTTAGTATAATACTCTCCAGGTCCCTCCATGCTGTCTCAAAGGGTGAGAGATCCTTTTTTTACAGAAAAATAACATGGATTACAGTCCTCTCCAGGAATCACTGAATCAGTATGTCCAGGGCATGACCTGGGGATTTAAGTTTTATCAAATAAGACATGTGATTTCCGCGGCATTCAATTTGAGATCTGCTGCCTTAAAATCTAAGGGGCACTCTATTTTCAAGCCACAGGTGACTGAATTGAAGTTTTTAAATAGTGCTACTAGGTGTGTTTTTTTTTTAACACAGTTTTTAAAATAAAACAATAACAATAACTCACGGTGGTTCTTTCTCCATGATGTACCCTTTCATCATCTAAATGCATTGCTGTCCTTTAGACTAAAGACAGAAACTGATGAATTCCTCTTAGCAAAGATTTTATCCTTTGGTATCTCACCTTTTAAGTCCATCCCAACCCAGAGTTATAATATTAAGTAGCAAATTATGGTTAAGCCCTATGATAGGTATGCATGCATATAAGCATAACCAATGGACATAAGATACTGGGGGGTAGGGGAGGCCAGGGGATTGTCAAGGGCGGGGAAAAAAAAAGGACACATATGTAATACCCTTTGTAATACTTTAAGCAATAAAAAATAAATAAAGAAATAAAGAAAAACTTTGACTTTCCTTAATAATCATATATTTTTTCAATGATCAAAATTTATTTTATGGCTTTGATTAACATAGCCATTAAATATCTTATTTTGGACAATCAGAGTTATAAAGAAAACATTTTAAATAAAACTAAAAATTTTACATAGTTATATTTCATTCATCAGGATATTTTTTCATAACTTAAATGTTCGAATATAGTCTTTCAATTTGTTTTTATTTTCTCAGTTGTTACTATATGTTATTGTTAAAAATATGAAACCATTTTAGTAGTGTTTTATGTGTTCCTTTATATCCTGAATAACTTTATTTTGTTATATTTAGTTTCATGCTTTCAAAAATGCTATTTCTGTTTTTGAAAGCATTTTACCATTCATGATTTGTCTGCAAATCTCTCTTTTATTGAGCTAGCAAGAGATTAGACTTTCCTTTTTTGTTATTTTATTAACATAAAGATCCAGCTTTCTAGAAACTTGGTGTGACCTTTTTCGCTTGTGATGTTTTTTATATGCCTGTGGCCAGTGAGCTTCATATCTCAGTCTCCACAGAGAGCTCAGGTCTGTGAGAATTAGCAAGGGATTAGAGTGATATTTCTCGCCCTGTGCTCTTGCTTCTGGCTACAGTGCTCTTTCTTTACTGAGTAATGCTTTCAGGAGATTTTTCTTATTCACTATTCTCTATTATGCCTGCTATTTTGCTAATATTCTTGTCACATTTTCTTGACATCGCTTTGACCAACAATGTCATTACTGTTGGCTGTATTTCTCTGTAAATATATTAAAATGATTTTGAAAAAAACAGATACAATATGCAATGGCATTCATGTTTATCTGTTGCAAAAACATTTAAAGTAAGAATGAATTTCTTACCCCCTATTAAAGAAAACAAATGAATTGTAGCTTAGCCAATACTGAGTTTGATTACTGGGTTCTTAATTTGCTAAAAAGTGATCACTATCCTGGTTTATGTTGTTCAGTGGTTACAGCATCAGCCTGCACATAGCTGCCCAGCTTTCTCATCTGTTCCCTGATTTGCCTTCTCTCCACTTTCCCTTCATGCTAAGTATGAGCAGAAACCCTTTGCAGTTTAATTCAAAACACTAGGTCTTTGCCTCATTTGATCTACATGCACAATGATTAATGAAGAGATGATTAAGTATATGTGTTTATTCATTCCTTCATTCAAGTTTTTTCATTCTCATTCTCTCTTCCACTTTGGCAACCATCAGCTTGTTCTCTATATCTACGGGTCTGTTTCTGTTTTGTATTGTTTCTTCATTTTTTTTGAGATCCCACATTTAAATGAGTTCATACAGTGTTTGTCTTCCTCTGTCTGACATATTCACTTAGCATAATACCCTCTAGGTCAGTGGTTCTCAACCTTGGCTGCACATTAGAATCACCTGGGAATCTTTTTAAAATCCTGATTTCTGGGCCTCATCCTCCCGAAATTCTGTTTCTTTCT
>NW_005353629.1:1583909-1597910 GCF_000412655.1 Myotis brandtii
TAACAAAGAAACAGAATTTCCGGAGGATGAGGCCCAGAAATCAGGATTTTAAAAAAGATTCCTAGGTGATTCTAATGTGCAGCCAAGGTTGAGAACCACTGCTCTAGGTTATTCATGTTGTCACAAAAGGCAAGATTTTGTTCATTTTTTAATGCGGAGTAATATTCCATTGTATATATGTAACATACCTGTGTTGTTAATCTTCACCAGAGGATATTTTTCCATTGATTTTTAGAGAGCATGGAAGGGAGGGGGAGACACACACAGAGAGAAACATTGATGTGAGAGAGACACACGATTGGTTGCCTCCACTGATCAGGGACAGGGATCAAGACTGCAACCCAGGTACTAGCAGAATCAAACCTTGGACCCTTCAGTCCCCAGGCCAATGCTCCAAACACTGAGTAAAACCAGCCAGGGCCCATATCTTCTTTATTCATTCACCTGTTTATGGACATCCAGGTTGTTTCCATAGCGTGACTATTGTAAACAATGCTGCAATGAACATGGGGTTGCATATAACTTTCTGAATCAATGTTTTTGTTTTCTTCAGATAAATACCCAGAGTGAATCGCTGGATCATATGGCAGCTCTATTCTTTTTTTTTTGAGAAATATCCATACTGTTTTCTAATTTACAATCCCAGTAACAGTGTCCAAGGGTTTCCTTTTCCCACTTTGCCAGCACTGTCCAAGATCACATCTATACTAATAAAAGCACAATATGCTAATTAGACCAAACAACCTTCCAGATGTTATTCCAGATGTCCTTCCAGACAAAGCTGTGGTGGTGGAGGCCAAGGCAGAGGTGGTTAGGGGTGATCAAGCAGGCAGTGGAGCAGTTAGGGGCGATCAGGCCGGCAGGGGAGCAGTTAGGGGCATCAGTCCAGCAGGCAGAGGCGGTTAGGGGTGTTCAGTATGGCAGGCAGGCAAGCGGTTAGGAGCCAGTAGTCCCAGATTGCAAGAGGGATGTCCGACTGCTGATTTAGGCCCGATCCCCTGAGGGGTCTCAGATTGGAGAGGGTGCAGGCCAGGCTGAGGGACCTCCCACCCCCCCGCTCCGTGCACGAATTTCATGCACTGGGCCTCTAGTCTATATTATAAAAGGCCTGTGGCCCTAACGCCATTACGACCAAAGACTGGTGCAGGGTGGGTGGGGCTGCATGCACGGGTGGGCAGGGCTGCGAGCATGGTGAGGCTGCACGGGTGGGCGGGGCCGTGTGATTTTTGCGCGCTGGGCTTCTAGTAGTAAATAAGAGAGGAACCAGGAAATGCAAGTACAAAGCCAACTCTGAAAGATTAGACTTGCTGAGTTGATATCCCAAGGACACTTGGAATTATCCCACATTAAACTCATGTGGGATAAATTACCATATAGATGACAGGAAAGATGGGGATGAATATTCTGAGGTAAGATAACCTTATGTCCATAAATTATGGTGTCTAGTGTGGTTTATGGTTTATAATTGGCTGCAGGTTAGCCCACTGGCACATATCAGAGTTGCCATATACCTATACCTTTAGGAACCATTGCATGGGGCTACAGAGCAAATAAGGCCCTTTGAGAAGAAACCAGGATGAACTTTGCAAAGGACCTGACAAAATATTTATAACAGCCTTTGACATATTCTTTGTGATTCAAAGTAATAAAAGTGGTCCTGTCTGGGCTCATTTGAGGTGACATTGCAAGCCTGGCTGCCACCCCACAGTGGGTGTCCCTTCCCCCCATTCATTCTCTTCACAGATCTGCTCTCCTTAGCTTTTTTTTTTTAATATATTTTATTGATTTTTTACAGAGAGGAAGGGAGAGGGATAGAGAGTTAGAAACATCGATGAGAGAGAAACATCAATCAGCTGTTCAAAGTAATAAAAGTGGTCCTGTCTGGGCTCATTTGAGGTGACATTGCAAGCCTGGCTGCCACCCCACAGTGGGTGTCCTTTCCCCCCATTCAAGCCAAACCGGTTAGGGCTCTCCTTAGCTTTTGTTGTTGTTGTTGTTAACCCTCGCCCTAGAATATTTTTCCATTGATTTTTTAGAGAGAGTGGAAGAGAGAGGGAAAGACAGTGAGAAATATTGATTGGTTGTCTCCTGCATGGGCCCCGACCAGGGCCCTGGCTGGGGGGGAGCCTGCAACCCAGGTACATGCTCTTGACCAGAATCAAACCTGAGACCCTTTGGTCCACAGGTCGATGCTCTATCCACTGAGCCAAACTGGCTAGGGCTCTCCTTAGCTTTTTAAGTCTTCTGCTGTTTCTTGCCAAGGCTTCTGTCTTTCCTCTAAATTCTGTCCTAAGTCATAGAACTTCTCTGAAGTATCTTATGGAGATTTTTGCATCAGAGTGTTCCCATGATCTGTAGCACCTGAATGGTTGTTTCTCTCCTGGATTTGTCTTGGAGAACAAAGAACAGCTTCTGAGCCTATGTAGAAGGAGAAGAAATCACTGGTGGTGTTTACTTCCGCAGTTCTCTAATAAAAGTGAGGTTTTCCTTAAAGACAATGATGTTATAAAAAAACAAACAAACAAACAAACAAAAAAAACAAAGTAATAAAAGTTTGACTGTATACTATACACACTCTTTATAAAATAGAGAGAGGTACTGAGTCTTTACTTGCATTCAAGGAAATTGATTTCTTTGCCTTGATGATGTATTTTCAGCAATCAGAGCACTCTATTGTGATAACTGCTAAATCACCAAGGTTCTTTCCACTTAGCTGCTTTTAATGTAGGCATGCCTCTCCGAGGCTATGCAGGTGCTAATTTATTACTGAGATTTGAGCCAATCTCTACTTGGGATTTCCCATTCTGTGATGACAGAGAATATACTGATGGAAGCAAGCTCTCAATCCAAAAGTGAATGTGTAATTCATAAATACTTTAAACATGCAGACATATTCTTTTTAGCCAGACTGTCATTAGCATGATCATAATTATCAACATCAACCATAGATATATACTGAACGCTCTTTCTGGGGATAGCAGAGCAATTACATGTTCTTACTTGAAAATAAAATTTACATACAATCTCTCTTTTGGGGGCCCACAATCAATTTAGAGAGGCAGGATATGTACATAAAATACAATATATTTGAACAATATTACTTAAGAGTCTCATGGTTGTTATAGACACTAATAGATAGAAAATTAGGGATATACAGTCCTTTTCTAATATTAAACTTTGGTAATAATGATCTCAGGTGGCCTGGACAGAGCAAGCAAGATATTAGTTTCCCCAAAAAGCACAGACATGATGATGTATAATGAACTGTCAGAAAGTTGAAATGTTAGCACAAATTCTGTCTTTAGCCCTAACGTATGTGACGAACAGTAGGCAAAAACAATTAATTGAAAAAAAAATCAGTTTTATCCCTTTCAAATCTTAGCTCTGACAGTTCTAAAGATAACAATTCCCTTGGATCTAATGAACATCATCCCCTTATGTTTTAGGTACTTATTTGCTAGCAAAATCTCATTAGGCAGTGTGAAAAATTTAGACCCTTATAAAATTACACATCAAAGAGAACTGAAAGCTTTTTTGAAAGTGCCTGCATTTGTTGGAAATAGAGGAACAGACCAGGAGTTGCTCTCTAACAATTTGCATTATAACAATTTACTTGGGCCCTGCTGTCAGTTTGGTGGGCGCAGGATCTCAATATCACAGAACCTCCTCGGGAGAACTGGATAAAAAGCTGACATTCTTTTAAATTTGGAGAATATTTTTGTGTCTAGATGGGAGTGCTATAAAATGACTTCAGTTGAATGGGTTTGACAAGAATCTGACAAAATCTTGTTATTAAAGCAATATTAATTTTGAGATTTTTAAATACGAAAAAGCTCATAGGAAATTAACATGAAAGTTATCTTGACTTGTTAACTAGCTGTAGTTTATTCCATATTATTTTATATTCATAAATATGAGTGTGTATCTTTGTAGGTAGTTTTATAATTTGTTTATTTTATATATCTATTTTTTAAAAATGTTTTATTTTTTAAATAACTTTTTTTTATAGATTTCAGAGAGAAAGGGAGAGGGAGAGAGAGATAGAAACATCAATGATGAGAGAACCACTGATCAGTTGCCTCCTGCACGCTCCCCACTGGGGATGAAGCCTTCAACCTGGGTATATGCCCTGACTGGGACTCGAACCGTGACCTCCTGGTTTACAGGTCGATGTTCAACCACTGAGCCATGCCATCTGGGCCTTAGATGTTTATAACTGAGGAACTAGAACAGACTATATATTTTTTTTGTCTTAAAAGCAATGAAGTTGTTAAGTAGTAATAAGCCCAGCAGATAAGAAGAAAAAATTCATTTAAATAAATCAATTGCAGACACAATTTCCTAATTCCTTTTCTGACTTCTTCCCTGCTAATGAACCCCAACAATCATCCACGTTGGTTTTAACCAATAAGATTTCTCTTACTGAACTTCCTTACCTAGCCAGTAGTCTTACCTAACCAGCCAAACAATATCATGGGCAACCTTAGTTCTTCCTGAACTTCCCCTTCAGCAACAGCTGTACTGTTTTGTACTCACGCTTGTCTCCTGTGTATGCAAATTGTTGCTGTGGCTCCAGAAGGATGTCCCCTGCAGAATTATGGGTCCACGGGGCTGTGCTGGGACATGTCCCCTTCATCAGGATTTGTCAGCGAACTTCTTACTGTGCTCCCCCGGCCAGGACCGAACTCTATGGCCAAGCTTCCAGAGAGGGTTGAACTGGGGAATAAGAGAGATTTTATTGGTTAAAGCCAACAGGGTTGATTGTTGGGGTTCATTAGCAGGGAAGAGGTCAGAAAAGGTATTAGGAAATCGTGTCTGCTAAGTAAGAAAACAAAACAAAACAAAAAAACCACAAAACAAGCAAACAAAAAATAAGCAAGGATATAAAAGCTGTACATTAAAGACGGAACCTGCAAATCCAGAATGAAGCCTTATGTTTCTTTTACTTAATTAAAAAAAATTAAAAATAAATGTTTTTCAATTTCATTCTATACATTAAAATTATATATATGTATTGTAGCCATGGATATATATGTATATATCCATGTATATTTATTTTGTTATATATCCATATATATATATATATTTTATTGCCCCATGGACCACCTACTACTTTTTGTACCTAATGACCCTGGGCTCAGTAAGGAAGAAGCACATTCATGTATAAAAGTTCTCTAGACCTATTCTTAGGTTGTGGTTTCTCTGATCTGTTTCCAGCATAATTTTAAAACCACTTTTTAAAAACAGAAATTCCCTAAATTTCTAATCAGCTGAAGGGACTCCTTATTATCCAGGGCTATTATATTAATTCTTTAAAAAGTATTTTTTCTATCACTTCAATGGCCTATGGGGAGAGATGGGTGGCAAACACATGCCTTTATCATTGGAAATAAAAGTTCTTTCTATAATTCTCAATATTTCCCTATGCAGTAGAATTCAATAAGTTTATTGAGTATGTATCAAAATCAGAGCATCATGCTAAGTGCTAAGTAGCTAAGGCACACATACACATGACTAACACAGTCTTAGACAGACGAGGGAGGAACTTTCAGTCTAAGAAAAGTCAGGGAACAAATGAGTTTCATGTACTATTTCCAGTGCCGTCAAAGCAACTATTTACAGGAAACAAAGTGTAGAGAGGACAACCTTATGTGGCCAAGAAGGTTACAACCAGAGACAAGGATATGATAACGAGAGGCAGAATGCTCGAGGCAGGGCAAGGCATATTTCCAGGTGTCGAAAGTAGGGAAGATGACGCATCAAACAATCCCCGAGAATTAGGAGGTAAAATGGTGCTTCCTGCAAATGACAGATGTGTACAGTTGTTTAGTGGGTTGTAACAGATACTGTATGTGAAGGTGGAAGTCATTGAAAAGGATGGCAGAAGGAGGCCCGGGAGAGCATGTTGACCAGGGATTAGAGGTGATTTGGGGGTTGCAGTAGGCCAAAGTAAATAGTGATTGAACAGAAAGAGGATATAAACTTCAAAATATAAAAGCAGAAGACTAGGATGCATAGAAATGTCATCGAAGCTACAGAAAGGAAGATGGTCCAGACCAGCAGTCGCCAACCTTTCGGACCTCACAGACCAGCAGTGGTCCATGGGCCATAGGTTGGCAACTGCTGGCAGACTATTCTAGATGGCCAGGTGCCATTACTGCATACTAAAGAAACCCCAATCCATTTTTATCCATTTCAAGCATAATCCTCAATATGCAAATGCAACTTAGTAATTGATTCAGTGGTATTGATATCAGGTAAGTTATCTTAACTCTTTCAAAAAATTCTAAAATGTAGGCATTAAGATAATTTCCTTAAAGCTGCACATAATATCAGCGACAGATCCAAGATGAAAATTCACCTGTAGTTCTACTATACAGTTATAAAATATGCATATGTGTGTGTGCATGTAATTTGCACATGCTTTTTTCTGCTTTTGGTTTTATGTATTTTACTTAATGCGTATGACATTGAAAAATATGATTATCCTAATTTATGGTGAGTATATGCAAACAAAATAAGAGCAACAGTAAAATGAGTCTGTCTCCATTGCTGAAAACACACTCCATCACCGAAGACTCATTTTTAATTGATCCCTTAGGGAGCGTATGATAAGCAGTTATTTACCTGGCTGAAATGAATACTGTGGCAAATCATAGCTTTTACTATTTCCTCTACAGCCACCGCTTCCTTTGTGTTCATTAATGTCTCCCAATTTCATTTACTTATTAGATTTGGTTGTTGACTCACTGCAAGCAATGGTTTCTAAACAGATAAAATGAAATTGGAATTGCTCAATTGCTGAAGTTTTATTTTTGCCTTATTTATAAATGTTTGGCTGAAAGTAAAATGACTTGGATTTTGCACTGGTGAAGAGTTTGGTGGGGGGTATTGCTGCACTGAAATATCTTGTCATGTCATGTTGAAAATAATGACATGCAGCCCAGCCGGCGTGGCTCAGTCGTTGAGCATCGACCTATGAACCAGGAGGAAATGGTTCGATTCCTGGTCAGGGCACAGGCCTAGGTTGAGGGCTCAATCCCCAGTATGGGGCCTGCAGGAGGCAGCTGATCATGATTCTCTCTTATCACTGATGTTTCTATCTCTCTCTCCCTCTCCCTTCCTCTCTGAAATCAACAAAAAATAAATATTAGGGAAAAAATGAAAAGCCAGTAAAAGTGTTTCAATGTTATCTAATACAGAAATTAGCTGGGGTATTATCACTGGGATCTTTGGGTGACTTTGGGGCAAATAATATACTCAAGGATTAAAAATGTCAGTTCCAGTAGACTGCAATCAATCTTTGCCTTTGACTTTAATTAGGAGGATGCTAGGGAGATTCCCAAATCCAGATTGTTCCAGGAAATGAGCAGGTTGTGTATACAAGATCAAATTGTGGTCAATACTCAGGATGTTTTCACAAAATTGACAAAGTAAATGTAGATTAATCACCAGGACCAGATGGCGTCCACCCAAGGGTTTTACGGAAGTCTAGGGTGAAAATGAGAGACCGTTGTCCATGTGCAACCAATCGTTTCAAAGAAACACTGCATCAGACAACGATTTGTTTGCAAATTTCACTCCTTTAGGAGGAGTTCCAGGGAACTGTATTTGGAGAGTTTATTTTAGTAGACACAAAAACAGTATGTCTATAGGAAGGAACAGACATTGCATACTTTCAAAATGTTTATTCTTTTTATTTAAAAAGAGGTTGATAGACTCATTCATGTTTAAAATTACTCTCCATGAATTTTATATTCAATTATATAAAATTTACCTTTATGGAAAATTGAGTTATCATAGTAAATATGTGTATGTGTGTGTGTATCTTTGTCTCTCTGTCTCTCTCTCACTCTCTCTGTCTCTCTGTCTCTCTGTCTCTCTCTCTCTCTCTCTCTCTCTCTCTATATATATATATATATAAAATCTGGCAACTCTATATATTTCCTTTATTATAGTACTTTATTTACCAATGGCACATTTCACAGACCTAGAACGAACTTTCCAAAAATTCATCTGGAATGAAAAAAGACCCCGAATAGCTGCAGCAATCCTGAGAAAGAAGAACAAAGAAGGAGGGATCTCAATACCAGATATCAAGCTGTATTTCAAAGCCACTATTCTCAAAACTGCCTGGTACTGGCACAAGAACAGACATAGAGACCAATGGAATAGAATAGAGAGCCCAGAAATCGACCCAGACCTGCTATCTGCCCACCACTGAGCTGGGTGCCAATGAGTAACTTGAGCTGATGATTGAGACTATCGTAGCAGACCAAACACACATAGGACAGGGCAGCTACCTCAGGCTTTCTTTCCGGCCTCAAGAAAAGGAAGAAAGTTGCAGGAAAATGTTCTATGCTTCCTTTCCTAACCACAGAAATAGAAAGTTAGCATAACTTCTCAGCCTAGAAGGGGACACAGTTAATGGGAACATGATGAAGCTTTTAACAAAGGGTGATGCATTAAGAAATCTCGTAGGAAGCTTCAAAAAGAAAAATGGATAGCCCTCGGATAAGTTTGTTTATTCAGGTAGTTAAACGATGTTCATCATTGTCGCATCTGGGTGTTTCACATCTCAGAAAAGCATCATTACTGAAAAAGAGGTAATTTCAACAACAGAAAGCAAAAATAATTTAGCTAAATTGTTGCCTCCAGGACTGAATGACCCAAAAAAACAACACAAACCTTGAATAAACACACTGAGGAATAAAAGAAGAAGGTAAAAAAATATATAAGTAAAACAGAGAAACACTTACTGAATTAATGATCTTAATTGGTCACCAGTTTATAGTTCTGACAAATTATTTATAAAATTATTCTTGAGTACGTGCAGGAAGGCTGGGCTATTAAACTGGATTGTATAAACAATAGGATTTGCCTGAGTTTATTTGAACTTCTCTGTTGTCCTATTACGTTTAAGAAGTTCTCTCATCTGAATTACAGCATATGATTGACCTTAAATGGAGTTTCTTTCCCCTTGAATCCAACTCTTTAAGACACTGCCAAGCCATCCATCCAGATCAAGGGAATTAAGTTTGTTCACCCTCCCATAAAGGTAACCTCCTAACTTATACCTGTATTTTCTTTGTCCTGGCCTGTCACCCTACCCTCTCTACACATAGTCTAACTTAATCCACAGCAACAGCTTTTATATTTCTTCATAATCATCCTCCAGCATACTCCCCCTCAACACACAGATGCAGACACAACTTTTCTATAGCTGTCTAACTTAGCTCTTCTATTACTTTTTTTCATTTTTAATGTTTGTTTTTTGTTAATCTCTGTAACTTGTGTCTCAATTTTCTTAGCACTATTCTAATTCAAGACTTATTTTGGGGGAGTGAATATTTTCCATACCATTTCCACATCTAGGGTCCTTCTGAACACCTACTCTGGGCTAATCTTGACATTACATTGTCTATAAAATGAGTTTAAGGTGCAGTTCTCCATGATTCTCCTCCAACAATTTGACTCTTATTAAATTCATATTGTATTTATTGCTTTATGTCACTTAATTTTTATTTTGTTATATTTAATTTCTTCTCATTGTTTCTGTAGTAGAAAACATTATTTTCCTAAAAAGTATTTAGTCTTCAAAGCCAGAAATTACATCCTTTATATTTTTTCATATGACAAAATACAACACATGTGACAATATCACAGATTCTCAAATGTGTGAAAGGATGATTTAATGTCAGTTCTGCATATAAGATTATTTTGTATTTTTTATAAATATGTTTCTAATAAGTTCCCTGGATACACGTTAGTGTAACAGGTTGTGAGGCTCCATAGACCTGGTGTCCTAAGAATAATGGAGAGGCTGAAGGCAGTGATGTGACAATGGTGCAATGTTTGATTTTTACCGGCTTACGTTCATGCTTTCACTTAGAGCTCTGCAGGCAGTGGGGTTTCTGATAATATGACATCTAACCTGAAATAAACTCATTGAAAAGTAACTATTATCTAGTTATGAGGTTAGGAATACTCACTGAAAATTCCTGGAAGATCAAAATGCCTCCAAGTAGAAAAATCATTAAGATGACTTCCAAGAAGCTAGTGAGGATATTAGAAACCAGCAACAAAGAACCAACAATGTGCCATGATGACGCTAAGCAGCTGAAGTGCCGTCCTTTTCAGATGATTTTCTAGTTTCAAAGAAACATTAGGATCATATATAAAAGTATTTTCTTCGCCAACGAATTGTTTACTTATGATTTGTGTCTGGAAAACACCTAAAGCACAAGAACAGGCTCCAGGGCACTGGCATGAACTCAGCCTTGACACATCAACATTGAATGTGGCAGATTCAACCCATGAGGTGCCATCAAAACAAATTGATCTCCTTTCCTTTTTCCAGGATGTGACAGTAGAGCATCTCTCTGAGTGTGAACAGAGAACAAACTTTCCTCACTTGTCTTTAATAAACCCTGCTTGGAGCCATACGATGCCTGCTGTTTAATAACTGTGAACGTGTAGATTTAAAAGTTTAAAATGGCTTAGTCTTTTTATCAAAAACATCAATCATACAATTTGTTTGTTGCCAGCAAGTTGCAATTATATCTCATTCATTACCACATGGATGAAAGGGTCAGTGCAGAGGTGTGGTTAGAAACAGTGTTCAACAAACAGGAAAGATACCCATGCATCATTAACAGTGAAACTTAATGGAATTAAACAAATACTCTGAAGGCAGAGCTAAAAATACATTGTTCTTACCAGTTCTTAAAAGAATAATTCTAAAAACATCTAAGACAGAACCTCTCAGCTGTGTTGTGAGACACACTGGCATTCTGGATCAGTGATAGAGGGCTGAAAAATGAATGGTACCCTGGCTGGTCTGGCTCAGCTGTTTGGACTACTCCCATGCATGGAGAGGTCACTGGTTAGATTCCAGGTCAGGGCACATGCCCGGGTTTTGGGCTCCATCCCCAGTGTGGGGCGTGCAGGAGGCAGCTGGTCACTGATTCTCTCTCATCATTGATGTTTCTCTTTCTCCCTCCCTCTTCCTTCCTCTTTGAAATCAATAAAAATCTATTTTGAAAAATTTCCCTTGTACGTGTAGTTTGTTGAGAATTTATAAGATTAATAGTTGTATCAAACATTTGATGCACTGAGATAATGTTTGTCATCATTAATCTGCTAAAAGAGAACTTATATTGGTAGCATTTTCCAATGGTAAAATACTCTTGCTCTTACATTTAGTGTTATATTAACTTGAGAAAAGTGCTTTTGATTTAAAAATGTTATTCAATATATCAGCATTAAAATGTAACATGGCTCTACTTGTATTTTTTTAACCTTTTCCCACTTTTTGTGTGAAGTCAATAAAAACCATTTAAGATCATTTACATGGCTTTCCTTGTTTATTATTATTGTTATGCCTGGGACAATGTTTTCACAAGCTAGACAGCCTGCCTTGAAAGAGGAGTCCATCTGAAAACTAGCCCTCCTAGACATGCTCTTGAATAGCAACGGTTTAGTACTTACTTAATGGCTCTAGTGCCCAAGCTTTTCTTTTCAATTTAATAATAGATCTTTTCTAAAAATTTAGTTTTATCCTACTTGAATCCATTGACAATTTTTATATAAATTAATACTTTAATAAAATATCTGTCTGCTACTGTGTCCCCTCCTTTCTAAAGCCTTTTGTATCTTCACTCATGTTCCAACATTTTTTTTTAAACTTGTTTCTGTTTGAAGGTTGAGATAATGGAAATAAAGCTAACTGTGTTTTAATTAGCCCTGTAACTGAACGAAACTATTATTTAAATGCTCTTATAAAGTAGATGAATGATTATAATTGCACTGTGGAAGTAAACAAAAACATTTTTATTTTTAAATTAGGTTTCTTCCCACAAAGGATTAATCCTCACACAGTATATTTTCTAGACAATCTTTAAGTATTTTATTTTAAATACTACATGTTTTACTAGAAAGGTCAGATACAGTGGTCTATTCCTATAAATCTAGAAATGAGATTATAATGAGATTTAAGATCTGCTTTAATCTTCCTTTAAGGTTATGTTTCATTGCCTCATTGCAGAACTGTCTCTGACCAAATTCTTTGCTCAAGATGTTGGTCTTTCATATTGCCCTTTATTTTTTTTGTCATTATTTATTTATTTTTAATTTTATTGTTTAAAGTATTACAAATAGTAGTACATATGTCTCCTTTTTCCCCCCATTGACCTCCCCTCAGCCTCCTCTACCCCTCCTCCCCCTGATGTCTTGCATCCATTGGTTATGCTTATATGCATGCATACAAGTCCTTTGGTCATCTCTTACCCTCCACCCTTCCCCGCGCCGCCCTCCACCACCCTCCCCTGCCTTCCCGCTATAGTTTGACAGTCTGTTCCATGCTACTTTTTCATATTGCTCTTGAATAAACAATCTACCTGCAGAAAAACTCCTAATCCAATGGATCATTTCTTATTATAAAACATTTGTTGTGCCCTCTTTTATTTTCTTGAACCATCTAATCATAATCAATCATTGATTGATATAAATTGGTTAGATAAAAGCAATGCACATTTTTGTTTACTTTTGCTACCGAGAGGACACTTTCCATATTAGGCATATAGATATATAGATATAGATATAGATATGTAGATGTAGCTGTACTTTTTAAAAGTAAACATTAAAATATTTGTCTTTTAACTAGAAACTTAGGTTACTTTACATGTGTTGTGATTACTTATTTATTTGGATTTCCCTTCTCATTTTCTGCTTTCTACATATCCTGATTTTTTCTCTGCTTCCTTTTACTTTCTCTTAGTGCATTCTCCTTGATTGTAAATGTTTTTTTCCCTTATTGTTTTGGAAGTTATACACTGAATGTGTTTTTAAAATGTAGGCTTACTAAAATAAAGTTTCAAAATCTCTACCATCCTCAGGTCACTTTAACTATGACTATTGCCTCCCATTTTTAAAGATTTGGGGAGCTACCTCCCAAAGGTGTGTATTTGCGATTGGCCGAGAGTACCTCTCTTCTAGTGGCTGTATATTCCAACACTATTCCTATTTAATTTTCAGCGAATACTTCCTGAGATCCCACCTGTGTAAACCTGACTATAACATGATCATATTAATGAACTGACTATTCTTTATTGTATAGTCAGCTTTAGAAGACAATTCACTGTGCTTTTATCTATGCAATCCTATCTAATAAAAGAGAAACATGGTAATTAGCCATACCTCCGCTACCCTTCCCATTGGCTAATCAGTGAGATATGCAAATTAACTGCCAACCAAGATGGCGGCCGGCAGCCAGGCAGCTGACGCGAACAGGGAGGCTTGCTTGCTCCAGTGACGGAGGAAGCCAAGCTTCCCAGCCTGCCTTGCCGGCCTCTCAGCTGCACTCTAAGCAACATTGTAATAAATATAGACGCTAAAGAAAACCCCCGGCTTCAGCCAGCAGGACCGCAACATTGTTTCAAATACAGAAGGTAAACAAAGGCCAGAAACCTGCTTTCAGCAGCGGAGGTCTCATAGCTGGAGCCGAGCCTCAGAGCTAAAGCTGGCCCAGAATTAAAAAAAAAAGGAAAAAAGGACAGGTTGGGAGCTTCAGTCACCCGCCAGCCTGAAAACGACCCTCAGCCCCTCACCCAGACTGACCAGGCACCCAAACGGGATCCCCACCCTGAAGGGGGTGTGACCAGATGCAAACAGCCATCATCCCCTCACCCAGGCTGGCCAGGCACCCAAGCGGGACCCCCACCCTGATCCAGGACACCCTTCAGGGCAAACCAGCTGGCCCCCACCCATGCACCAGGCTTCTATCCTATATAGTAAAAGGGTAATATGCCTCCCAGCACCAGGATCAGCGTGACAGGGGGCAGCGCCCAAACCCCCTGATCGCCCTGCTGCTCTGTGTGTGACAGGGGGCGGGGCCACAACCTCCCTATCCGCCCTGCTCTGTTCGTGACAGGGGAAGGCGCCCCAACCCCCTGATCAGCCCTGCTCTGTGCCTGATAGGGGGGAGCTCCCCAATCCCCTGAT
>NW_005353629.1:1598135-1652065 GCF_000412655.1 Myotis brandtii
GATCGGCCCTGCTCTGTGTGGGACAGGGGGGAGCTCCCCAACCCCCTTATGGGCCCTGCTCCGTGCGTGACAGGGGCAGCGCCCCAACCCCCTGATCGGCCCTGCTCTGTGTGTGACAGGGGGTGGCGCCACAACCTCCCTATCGACCCTGCCTTGAGTGTGACAGGGGGCGGTGCCCCAACCCCCCAATCGGCCCTACCCTGAGCATGACTAGGGGTGGCATCGCAACCTCCCGATCCGCCCTGCTCTGTGCATGACAGGGGGCGGCGCCCCAACTCCCCAATCGGCCCTGCTCTGAGCCCGACCAGGGGCTGCACCTAGGGATTGGGCCTGCCCTCCGCCACCCGGGAGCAGGTCTAAGCCAGCAGGTCATTATCTCCCAAGCGGTCCCAGACTGTGAGAGGGCACAGGGCCGGGCTGAAGACCCCCTCTCCCCCCCGAGTGCACAAATTTTTGTGTACCGGGCCTCTAGTCTATAATAAAAGCATAATATGCTAATTAAACCAGACGTCCTTCCAGGCATCCTTCCGGATGAAGCTGGGGCTGTGAAGGAAGCCTGGGTCCTGGGTGCCTGCCAGCGGTAGAGGGAAGCCCAGGTCCTGGGTGCCAGAGGAAAGAGGTGCCAGCAGCCAGGGGAAGGAAGGCCTACTCTTTCACAAATTTCATGCATTGGGCCTCTAGTACTATGAAATAAAGGTCTCACTTCACTGTATTTGTGTGTACATTTCACATATGGATGTCCCTTCCTTTTCTCTAACATCTCCTTTATAGTTCCCGAGATAATGTAATGACTTCCAATGTAATAGAAGTTCTTTTCAAAATTGTCCACTTTTATACACTGCTGTCTATAATGGGTAATAATGCATTTAAAAAGTGGAAATAAATTCTTTATGCCAGTTCTTTATTACCTTCTAGAAAGTAGCCATATTGCCTTCTTTTCATTGATTTGCTTATTCCCTGTAACCTACTGAATTATGATACATATAATGATGTGATTGCAACAGTGTTTTAACACTAAAATGTATTCAAAATGAGCCATTTCGGGAAAAAATAAAAATGAAAGCCTCTGAGCAGAAACCTATATTTTTAATAATCAAAATGTAAGTGGAATATATCTGGAGGCCATGTTCTCACCACCTGATAAGCACATTATGCTTGCAGCTACAGTAGGATAGTTAAAATCCCAGTTTTGAAACTGATGCTTAAAAGGATCATATTTATCAGTAATGTACTCAGAGTCATTTTTGTTTTTCAGATTGGTTTTGCTTTGACTCTTGTTTTACTTAATAGGCAGCTAATATTTTTCACATAATTACATTCTTTTTTACAAGAAAAATCAGAATTCAAATTAGCAAATGTTATTCAAAGGCTAAATAATTTTTTAAACAGATGCATTAATTTATTACAAATGTAATTTATTTTGGAGACTATTCTATTTATTTTTGCCTTTGAAGATTACCAATTTTTCTCATTGGCATAAACATCGGAAATTTTGCTTCCTAATTGGGCTTTTAAATCACAATTTGTTTTTTTCCAAAAAATTTGTGAAACTTTAGGTCTCTTCCATTGTTGTAGGAGGGTTGCAATATGCTATTTTTGTTTATTACACTACCTCAGCCTCTAATTTCCACATTCCTTTCTAACGTGTATATTTCTCAACTGCATTACTGAAGAATTTCACCAATCATGGCCATCCTACATTATTTGAACCTTTGAAATTCAGCTTTTCTCAGAAGAAAGTCAATTGGTTACACTAATCCTAATCATTTGATGCATCTATGATCCAAAATCTGATTAATCATATAGGGTATGTTTTTTTTAAGAAGTTAAAACATACCTCAATTGATGTCTCAACTAATTATGACAATTATGAGTAAAAGTAAGACAAAGGATTTTTATAAATACTGTGTTATTGTGGACAGCATTAAAATCTAGGAAATGTAGAACTCTACCTTTGCCTTCAATATATTTACAATTTTGCCTTGAAGAGAAAGCTAAATACGTGAAAAGTTAGTAATGGAAAGATAAAAACAGATAAGCAAGCAAACAATAAACAGGCAACGGCAGGTAATGCCATTTGATTAGTGAGCCAGGGAGTAATACAGACACAAACTGGCATTAGTTCAAAGGAAAACTTAAAAACAAAATCCTTTAAGGATGATTATGCCCTGAAAGGAAAAGTTATTTGCATGTTGAGATACTCTGAAGATAATGAAAGGCATTCTAGTCTAGCTGAAAGATAATACTAGCCTTTGTCTGGTAACTGGTAATAAAAGAACTTAGGTTGAAATGTACAACTCATCAATAATTGATGTTTGAATATTCCAGTCTTTCAACTTGTGTAAGTGAATTACTTTTGGTTCATTATCTCTACCCAAAAGTCATTTATTTTAATATGCATTTGGGTGACAATATTTGAATTGTAAATACTTCTACTCGTTTTCTTCCTTTCTATCTTAGCTTGTATGTAAATCTACTTACTGGCAAGAAACGTTTCTTCTACACTGGATTTTTACCACACACCATGAGAGAAGAAGGCATGGCCTCTTTATAGGAATGCTTTCCAAATATTGCAAGTGTGGTAGCTCCTGAAGAATATAAGAAATTAGTTAAACCCTCACAGAATTATATATGTGAAAACAAATCTAAACAAGCTGTTCTTTTTATATATTTGGACATAAGTGCAACACTTGAGATTTAATCTGAATTTTTGTTGTTGTTAATCCTCACCTGAGGATATTTTCCCATTGATTTTTAGAAAGAGTGGAAGGGATGGGGAGAGAAAGAGAGAGAGAAACAATGTGAGAGAGACACTTCGATTAGTTGCCCTGCGCTCCAGTCTGGGATCAAGCCTGCAATCGAGAGGTATGAGCCCTGGACCAGAACGGAACACGGGCTGACACTCTATCCACTGAGCCAAACAGGCTAGGCCTTAATCTGAAATATGAGATAATCACACAGTTCCTACTATACTACAAACCATTGACTAGAGCTATTGTTTTAAGAAAAGCTATATGAATGAGGAGAGCATATATTGAAATCCCGGGTTAAGTAACTTGTCCACAGTTATGGGTGAGACATCTCCATGTCCACTACAATCCACTCAAAAATAGATAAAAAGGGCACGTCCTGAAGCTCACTGTTTGGGGGAGTTTTCCTTCACAGCTTTATTTGAAGGCTGCCTTAAAATAGAGTGCCCAACACACACCAAGCCAACCCATCTGAAAAACCAAGCGTGGGGTATTTTTCTTCTTCATTAGCTGACAGCAAAGGATAATCCACATGGCTATAGGTTGAGCTGAGGTCAAAGCAGTAGGATGCATGGCATGGGCATCAGGGCTACCTGCTCAGACAATTGGCTTGTACCCTCATCCTGCCCCAAGCCATTTGTGTATGTACCACTTCCATCCTGTAATGAATTTTCACTGGCCTTGCCCAACCTACTGTAGCCCTGGCCCCTGGCTGGGTGTATCAATTGGAGTGTCATCCTGTACATCAAAACATTATGGGTTTGATCCCTGGTTGGGGTGCATATGGAAGGCAACAAATACATGTCTCTCTCTCTCTCTCTCTCTCTCTCTCTCTCTCTGTTTCTCTCTCTCTTTCTCTTCCACTCTCTCTAAAATCAATAAAAAATATCCTCAGGTGAGGATTAAAAAAATACTTAGTGGGTCTGTTAGAACCTACCTCATGATATGCAGTCCTGTATCCATGGTCACATGACCTATCTCTACAGGACACAATAACATGCTAGGAGTGTTTTACAATAAGGAGTAAAATTCCCCACTGAAGATGACATGGCTTTTATCCTAATCCCAGAGTTTGACATTTTGATTTTCCTACTGAGGCTCGTTATAAACTCCACAAAGCACTTCTGCTTAACTCTGCTCTTTCTAACAGCTCAGGGGATGCTGGGCCATATCACTTAAGTGGCCTGGGCATGTTCTGTAACCCATTCCTGCCCTAGGGATCGTTCAAAGCTGCTAGGCCAACGGTTCTCAACCTGTGGGTCGCGACCCCTTTGGCGGTCGAACGACCCTTTCAAAGGGGTCTCCTAAGACCATCCTGCATATCAGATATTTACATTACGAGTCAAAACAGTAGCAACATTACAGTTATGAAGTAGCAACAAAAATAATTTTATGGTTGGGTCACAACATGAGGAACTGTATTTAAAGGGCCAGAAGGTTGAGAACCATTGTGCTAGGCTTTCATATCACGCAGTGTGTCAATGGGTACCATATTCCCAGGTGTGCCATATAGTAGCTGTATAGTCCAAAGAATCACAATAAGGGGTTAGGCTTCTTTCATCATGGTGTGAGGTGCAAAATGCAATAATTTGTATTATTCTCTTAATGGGATATTCTGGCATGTCCTTAACCATTGTTGCCAATGTGGTGGATCCATGAAAATTCATAGTGGTTAGTTTCCACTTTCTCAAGTGCATGTATCTTTCCAAGGTCTGCAACACACCGGGCCCTCTTTTCATTGGTCTAGTGATCATGGTGCCATTATAATGGATACATGTAGTGGTCTGTGGGATATCCAGACTATATTATAATCAGGTTATATTACAGCAGAGGTAGGAACTGAGTAAAAGCATAATATTCATTCTTTGTTCATTCAAATAGTTGCTAATACTCTTTTATGAAAGAAATAGCAAACAATACATTCACCAAATTCATAGCCACATATTTCCCGAGAGACAATGCTCTGTGAATATTTTCAGGTTTTTACATCTTTTGGGCTTTACGATTAGATAGCAGGCAGGTCCCTGAAGCTAGAGTTTCTATTTCACTTCTGAGATTTAGAGATGTCTCTCTCCCTGGAGGTATTTGTTTACATTTAAAGGGTGGTACAGATCCAGGGATTTTTTTTTTTGCTCCCCTTTCCTCACTTTCTAGTCATCAGCACAATATGCTAAAGGACCCTTTTGGGTAAGATTGGTCGTGTCATTGCCATTGAATTGCATAGTCTATTCATCCTGACAACTGTCCCCTCCTTCAATCATTATGTTCTGGGTCCTAAAAATGCCTCAGGACTAGAAATTGAGTCAACAATTGTGACATCTTGTTTGGACAACTGCTCTTAATCTCCTGATCGTCCGTCCTGAATTATTTCTAAGGGTTCAGTCTGAGCAGCACCCTTGTTTGGATGTTCATGTATTTTGTTCCTAGGAATGTCTTTGGTGGTTGTGGTGGAGGTTGCAATCAGGGGAGGAAACAGGGGTTCTGAATGAACTTTCAGTGAGTTTGAGGAGCTAGCTTTTAATAAGGATGAGAGAGGTGGATTACCTCCTTCGGCTCATAGAATTTGGTGAAATCTCAGAATTCAAAGTTTTGGAGGAGATATTCATGATGATCCTTTCCCATATGTTAGCTTTCCATTGTTTCTCAACCAGGGCCATGGTTTATGGCTTAGCAGATCTGCCTCTCCATTCCTTGGAGCTTGGTAATTCTTACATTCAAGCTTTCCCCCTAAGGTTAGGCTACCAAAGAGGACCTCTGGTTTTTATAAGTGGCTTTTAGTTGCCTGTTAATTAGTTTGCTTTTTGTTACCTTTACAAAATCTAGAATATCAATGGAGTTTAGCAATAGCTACAAAAAATTTCATTGCATTTATAATTACTATTTCCTTCATAACTTTCAAATCAGATACATCACACCCACTGATCCAGTCTTCCACCAGCAGATGATGCCAGTCTGTCACCAGTGAAAGTTATGACTCTGCGGCGGTTCCCACCAGTGAGGGTACTCTCAGTAAGACCTGGGTAGGGACTGATCCAGCTCTAAAACTCCATCTGTATGACCTGCTGCTTGGGTTACTTCCAAGAGTACTTTTTTTGGAAACTATATTCCAAGGGACAGAAGGTAGTGGGCAGTGCTTACTAAAGGATACTTTTGAGAACGGTAACTGGGAAGAATGGGAAAAGAGCAGGTTTGAGCAGAGGAATAAGTCAAGCTACAATGCTGGCCAGGGATCATCCTCAGCAAACCACATAGAGAGCTCTTGGGTCAATGGGGAAGAAAGGAGACATATGTACCACTGTTTGTAATACTTTAAACAAATAAAAAATTAAAAAATACCACCCATCATAATTGTCCCACAGCAGGCCCAAACATCCCGGCCCTAATACCTGTACAATTTTTACATGTAGGTTGTCCTGAGAAAAGTATGACCTTGTGGTAGTTTTCTGCAGATAAGCCAATCCCTGAAGGCACTGGTAGCTGTAGGCTGTTTGCTGATGCATCATCTCTGGGTCAAAAATACCCAGTGGTCTGTTGTGGCAGCAGATATTCTTTTCCATCACGACCATATGGTGTTGCTAATTAGCATCGACATTCAGAGTAAGCACATGGAAATGTTATCATCCACATCAACTAAAGTAATATTTTATTATATGTTATACCCAAGCCAATAAGGCAGCATGTCTCCATTACCAGTGTAATAAAGAAATTTCCCTGTTAGCTTTAAATGCATCAGTGTCCTTATAAAGAGAAGCTTTACAATAGAAACATTATTGTTCTAATTATGAAAAATAAAGTAATTGTTGAACTCCCACTTTGTCTGCCACGTGTAACTCTTGACTAACAATTGTTACCATGGCCTATAATTCTGCTCTGAGTTATCTAAGTCCTTGTCTTAATTCCCTTATCCCCTCTGAGCATGTGGAAAGGCAGGCAAAGTAGAACATGGACAATATGCCAGATATTTGAAACCACAGTTAACTTGTGAATTGATTTGTATGGGGAATTGCTTCAACAATTTAAGCCCTTGTATTTAGAAGGATTCCAAATAATAGTTGTATTGTCTTTGCTGATTAGTTTTTAACTTGAATTATAAAAACAGTTGTTTCAATTTTTCTTTTCACCTATTGCAAAAGCACAGGAGAGTGTATTATAATTAATCATTTATTAGATGTCTGTTTACTGTGGAAACTGAAGTCTTAGGCTCTGAAAATATTTCATAAATTATAACTGGTAATATAAAAATAAAGATAAACTACACTTTCTAAAATATTTTCATAAATATGGTAACCACAGTTTATTTCCATTAAGGTGTTGCTTTTGTTGTAATAGCATTGATAAAAAATGTGACAAGTGATAAAATAAGTAATAATTTGCCCATGGCACAAGTCACTATAAGTGTACAATAGGGTCAATATAGTATAAAGATTTAATTTGTTTTGTTCTTTCCTAGAGGATGAAAGTTATGAAATAGAAAATGTCCTTAAATATAAAAATAAATGTCAAGATCTTATTAAAATGAAAGTACAAAACAATATATGCACCTAATAAATATATGTTTTGCCTTAAATTGTTTACTTTGCATATGAAAAAGCAACACCTTCTGAAATGGATTACTCAAATCGCCTTAATATAAAGATTTTAAATTGGCCTCACAAAGACTTTTACATCCAAGATGGAGAAACATGGACCACATTTACTCCTTTGCAGATAACTGAAAATCAAGTCGAGTGTATATCAAACAATGGTGCTCAAGATAGTCAACATCCTATAAGAAAAAATAGTCATCTCTAAAAGGTGAAAAACAAATGGGGCCATATTTATGGAGTCATAAAACAAGTCTCAATAAGTTTAAAGTAATTCAAGCAATACAAAGTATGATTTAAAATTACAATGGTATTAAATTAAAAATTAATAACAACATATCTGGAATATTCTCCAAATTTCTGCAAACTGAATAATGTACATCTATATAACTTATTGGTCAAACAAGTAATCAAAAAAATAAATAAAAAGTGTTTTGAACTGAATTAAAATTAGATAATTACATATCACATTTTGGGCATGCAGTTAAAAAATAAGGAGAATATTTATAATATCAAATGCTTATATTAGAAAAGACTGACCTCAATTTAAGAATCACATTTTCCATCTTAAGAACTAGAAAAGTAAGGGGAAATAAAACCAAACATAAGAAGAAGAAAGCAAATATCCCAGTCAAAATAATAAAATAGAAAACAGAAAACAATACAGAAAATCAATGAAACCAAACCTAGCTGATGCGATAGATAAGTAACATTGATAAAACTCTAGCTACTCTGATCAGGAGAAAAAGAACACACATGACCAATATAAGGAATGAGTGGGTGGAAATCACTAAAGTAGGTTTATAGTTGTGAATATGCAAAAAAAAAAACAGTTCATAAAGCTATTGTAATAATCATAAGTTGCATGTCTTTTTCCATATGAACTGTAAGCCTATTTTTGCCCACCCCCTGTATTTCCAAATAACATATCTGATAAACTATTTGTATGCAGAACATATAAAAAATCCTCAAAATTCAATTCAGATCCTCCTTGACTTACAATGGGGTTATGTTCCAACAAACCCACTCTATGTTGAAAATATTAAGTCGAAAATGCATTTAATACACCTAGACTACTGAACATCATAGCTCAGCCCAGTCTACCTCAAATATGCTCAGAACACTTACATGAGCCTACAGGTGGAGAATCAATTATCTTGAATCTCCAAGGGTATTTTTCCATTGATTTTTAGAGAGAGTGGAAGAGGGAAAGACAGAGAGAAATACAGGTGTGGAAGAAACAGGTCAGTTGTTTACCCTGGTGATCGCGTGGCTAACTGGGAGCTGCTCTCCGTTGCCACTTCCCAACCCTGGGAGACGGGACTGTCTACCGCATATGGTAGCCCAGGAAAAGGTCCAAATTCCAAATTCAGAGTACGGTTTCTACTGAATGCAAATCGCTTTCACACCATCATAAAGTCACAAAAATCATGGGTCAAACCATTGTAAGTAGGGGACTGTCTGCAGTAAAAAAACTGCAAACAACCTCCTAAAAATAGGCAAGATTCAAGCAGACACTTCATTTCACCATATGGATTACATAAGAGCACATGAAAAGATGCTCACTCAACATTGCTGGCCTTGAAGAATTCTCAAATTAAACCCAAGTGACTCAGCTACCTATTTGAATGTGTAAAACCAGAAGCATGGCTACTGATGTGTCCACGAAGATGTGAAACAACTAGAATGGAAAACACTGAAAATGTCAAGCAGAACCAGCACTTTGTAAAAACAGTTTGGCAGTTCCTTCAAAAATGAAAAGCACAACCTACTCACGGCCCAGACATTCCACTCCTATGTGTTCCCCCAAGAAAATTGAAAATGATATCCATCCATGAAAGGATGTATACTTAAATGTTGATAGCGGTTTATTTGTAAATAGCCAAGAACTGGAAACAACACAAATGTTCAGTAACATATTCTGGGTAAACATTTGTGGTGTATGTCCATATGGTGAATACTGATCAGCAATATAAAGCAAAACAAAAAACTCCCCCAAATTTGATAAACACAATTATATGGATATATCTTTAAATATATCTTAAAATGATTACTCTGAGTAAAAGAAGCCAGAAAAAATTTACATACTAAATGATTCCAATGATATACAACTAGAGGCCCGGTGTACAAAATTTGTGCATGGGTAGAGTCCCTAGGCCTGGCTGGCGATCAGGGTCAATCTGTGGGGCAACCGGCGGGCGATCAGGGGACCCTTGCTGGGACCTGCCTTGGCCAGCCTGGCACCACCCACTCGCTGGCCCCACCCCCTGCTGCTGCCGCTGGTCGCCTCCCTCTGCAGGGCAACTGGCAGGGCAATCAGGGGGACCCCCCCGCTGGCACCCGCCTTGGCTGGCCTGGGGCCTGTGGGCTGGGGGCAGCTCCTGCGTTAAGTGTCTGCCCCCTGGTGGTCAGGGCACGTCATAGTGACTGGTGGTTCTGCCATTTGGTCGATTTGCATATTAGGCTTTTATTATATAGGATAGAATTCTGGCAAATGCAAATTAATCTATGGTGACATGAAACAGATCAGTAATTTCCTGGGGAAAAGAAGGGTGATTGAGAGACTAGAGGGACAGATTAGACAGGGGTGTGGGGAAATGTTGAGTAAGGGCATTATCCTGTTTGATGTGAGTTTTTTTATGGATGTGCACATATATCAAATTTTATCCAATTGTACTATTTAAACATGTGGAGCTATGTTCATTATGATGCAATAAAACTTTAAAAAATTGACCTCAGAGTCCAACACAAGCATGTTTAGTCCTAGCTTTACTGACATAAAGTTATTTTGAGTTAGTTGCTAATACATTCTAAGATAAACCTTTCATAAATTAAGGGTGATATAGGTATACTGAAAAATAAAAATGAAGTAATCTTAGTAAAACATTTATTACAATGCCAGACATTTAAATGTTGTGCAAATATTAATCATAGAATAATCTATACAATATGAGTCATGTCCAAAGCAACCACCTCCTTTTTCGTAACTACCCTCCCACTATAGCACAGGGTCCACCAAAGTGTTTCATGTGCTGATTCCCAATCACCTGCTAAAACCACATGTTCTAGACATATGACTTAAACCAAAGGCTTACAGCTACTACTCTAGTACAAAAGGAGTGGACATGTAAGACTGCTCAAATGGCTGTACCAGGTCTACCCCTACTTTGACCTATATTACTGAAATGATGGAGGCCAAGAGATTAAATAAAAAGGTATACCTTACAACATTTCCCTCAATTTTCCACTTCAGTTCACTAATAGAGAATTGTCCTCATATGGTCTATTTAATTTTCTCCATCCTTTGACAGGATAAATTTCGTTAATTATCCTTTTATTCAATGAACAAAATCAATATAACAACTTATCTAAAAAAGGAAACCTCAGTACAACTTGGTCATTAGAAGGAAGCTTTGGGCTCTGAATCTGGATTATGCCTCAACTTCATGTTACCCGCCTTACTTTTATCCAGGAGACTACATTCACACTAAGGATATGTCTAAATAAAGAATCCTATTACATATAGCTCTGTGGTCATTTTTACTTCTTCCTTGATCTCAGTATCTATATTCTGAATCAAAACTTTACTATCTGTATAAGTTCCCAAATATCTATGCATGCACATATACAAAAATAAATAACTCTGCATGTTGGGAATTTCTTGTAAATTAATTTTTGTCTATATTTTCTATTTTTTAAACATGAAAGTTGTGAAGCAGATGAGTAATTTGCAATGAAAGAGGAAGTTAAAGTTAGAAATTTCTGTAATAACTTCAAAAGAAATACCAAATTCTTTGCTTCCAGGTAGGGTAATTTCATCTCTCTTTTTTTTAATGCCTTTATTTTTCTGTTAGCAGCCTCTGTACTACTCACGGCAGTGTCATCGGATGATGAATGTGTGCGATTAGCATTTGTAGCTGCTGCTTACCATTTGTTACTGGGAAAAAGTGCTGGTAGATCTGGGGCTTGCCTTGCCTAAAGTCACAGAGCAAATGTGTGTTTTAATGAGAATTAACACCGATTCTTTAGCCTTGACACCCTCTTGCTCCTCAAGCACCACTGCTTTTATACAGAAGTTATAGCCTTGGGATGAAGCTGAGCTTTCAGTCAGGCCCAGGAGAGCCCTTCCTCACCCAGCCTCCCTCTGTGAAGGGCTGCTCAGCGGGCGAGGCACCTGCTCTGCACCTGCCCCGGGAGCACTCCCACTCGGCCTTACCTGGACTCAGGGGTGTGCTCTTCTTCAGGTCGCTCTAGGACCCTCACTGCCAGCACCCTCTGTGTTTTGTTTTGTTTCGTTCTCCTGCATTAATTCTCTGATGTTAGCACTAACGTAGATGAAAGACTTATCAGTGGAAATGAAGTCCTCACTGAACTCCTGAATGCAACACCCTATTTACTTACCTCCTATTTCTCCATCTGGGAGTTGGCAGCCCAGCTCCACTCTTCTCCCTTCTCACCCATTCTGCTGTCGCTTACACACCCACCCATGCAAATTGCTGAATTCACTGCTTTCTTTTATTGGGGGGTGAGCAGGAGGTAATTATGTAAGCATGCTTTGGTTTTAAAAAAGAAAAAAAATAACTATTTCTGCTCATTCAATTTAGTTTAAAATTTAACAAGACATAATGTAGTCTTAGAATCTGAGTAATTATTATGATGTAGATGATTATTGTAATTCTGTATTGAAATACTTAGCATCTTGTGGATTCCTGATTTTAAAGAATGGCAATTAATACTGATTTTAATAAAGGTAGTTTTTTTTAATTCAGTATACATTTGCCCACACAACTATATATATTAAAAACTTTTTAAATTACATAGTACAGTAGTTCATATTTTTATTACAATCTATTATTGTTTTAAGTACTTTTTAATGCTACAGTTATTTTTCTTCATTTATAAAATCTGCCAATATAAGTTCAGTTACTGGTAATTTATAAATGAATTTGGTTCTAAAATAAATTTAGGGTTATATCTAGAAGCCTCCATTGTTTTTTGACTTCATCCTTGATTATATTCCATCCTAGCTTGCTTGAGGGAAAATCATGTTGGGGCTCCAATCACCAGAGGCAGCCCTACAACTGTGAACAAACAATAAAATTGGCATTCCTGACTCCCATCAGCATCATGCAGCTGTGAATATAAATACATCCTATGGGCTAAATGTTTCCTCTCCATCTAATTGGACTATGCTCTTACAGAGTAGCCTTACCATGCAAGAGAAGTTATTGCTCTCTCACATCTTCATATCATCATCATCATCATATCTTATTCAGATGAGTTGATTAGAAAAACTCTAATGAGTTATAGGATTTGATATCATGCAAATGAACTTTTTCACTAGCTGATGAGTTTATTCTCATCTTTTGCTTAAGAATACAAACGCATAACAAGGGTGAATCAAGCCTATGCATATGCAATGATATAGAAATAGTTCCATTCTATGGATGTGTGTATGTGTGTCTGCAATTTTCTTTCTATTGTTCTCTACACCCTCTTTTCAATAAAGCTTTCTGTAAGCTTATTCTACTCTTAGACTAAACCCCCACCCACAAAAACTATACCTCACAATTATTTTAAAAGTTTGACATTACTTGAAGTCTTATTTATACACTTATTATAGATTTTATTTATGACACTTAAAGTGAATTTTGGAGAAGTAATTTAAAAAACATATTTTATGCCTAAGTGATCATCAAATTATGTAGAAACTTCCATTTGACATGTTAAAGTATTAATATGACATCAATATAAACAGAATGTACTGTATCTCATACCTTGATGTATTAAAATCATAAAAATTCTTTGAATACAAAGATCTATGTATTAAACGCATTAATATTGCATATACTGCAGACAGATAAAATTTACATCAAAGCACTTCACAATTGAGATGGCACAGAGTCTGAATTAAATATATGGAGGAAGTAACCTTAAAAATAATCATTTCAAAGTAATACGCTGTCTAAAAATGACAGCTTAGTGCTCCTGCATTTGGTATTCAGCAAGTAGGTAACCTGTCAAAACTGACAATGCTGACTGATAAATGTCAAAAGACTCCACTGAAATATTGACAAACCCTCAAGTGGTGTGTATTATGGAGATAAGAAGACTAAATTTATATTTACTCTAACTCATAGCCCAGCCCTTCACAAAGCAGAAAACATTGGTTAAGTTTTTAAGATGATGAGCATTATGTATGTGAATAAGGACACACACACACACACACACACACACACACACACACACACAGAGAAACACACATACACACGTCGCTTTATCATTTTTATCCCCAAAACATATGGCATTTTATCAGTCAGGATTTAACCAGAGAAACAGAAACTGTAGGTTATATATCCATCTCTCTTTCTCTATCTCTCTCTTTCTATCTATGTATGTTTACATATAACTATATCTAAATCTATATTCAATATATATCTATGTGTATATCTGTCTATATATCTATGGGGAGAGAGGAGAGAGAGAGAGAGAGAGAGAGAGAGAGAGAGAGAGAGACTGACTGACTTATAATAGATATTGGCTCAGGCAGCAATATTATGGAGTAGTTTAGCTAAACTATCAACAGGACTATATTAAGCTTTGCTATTTTTTTTGTACTTGTGGTTTTAATATTGCTAATCAAGGGCATCGATGTCTATCTTCGGATCATATTTGTAAAGTATGGGGAACAGACATGAATAGCCATGTGGTGCCTGGGAGCTATTCTGAATGAAAAGCTCATAATTGCTAGCCAATTTTTCACCCATGTCCAACAGGTGTGTACCTGGCTAATAAGTGATAAAGATCAAATTTTAGTTCAAATCTTCTAAATCCAGCCCACTTCCCCTTCCTATGCTCTAGACTTGCTTACAAAATGAGGCGTGCAGTTATAATTTTCATGACTACTAAATGAAAGGCCATGGTAAAATTATTTCTAGATATAAATTATGTAAAAAGGGAGCAAGATTATAAATACATGTAATCATTGTATAGCAGGAGGCATTAAAGACAAGGGTATCAGAAAATGTGAAGTAATTAACTCAAAGTGATTAAGAAGAAATGTCAAATAAGATGTAATTAGTGATAGGTATTGAGTAGTCCATGCCCTTCATTCAACTCCAGCCTCATTCAATATTGATTTGTGGACTTGAGCATGTTGTTTTAGTTCTGATGACTCAGTTTGCACGTCCCCCAAATTGGGATATGCATATAATTACCTCTCAGAGTTGCTGTGAAGATTAAAGTCACTTATTTGACTTTTCTCCCCCATTGTGCCTGGGTTGTAGTAAGCACTCAATAAGTGTCAGTTACTGCTGCTACTTCTACTACAAGGACTACTGCGTAATCCTGTCATTCACAGAGCAAGCAGCCATTGTGGAAAGAAGCTCCTACCTGTGGTCCTCTCTCCAGCAAGTCCGAGACCTTTGCTAGTGGAATCTAAGTACCTAAAGATGTTGGGGTTGGAGAAGGCTAATAAAATGCACTCCTGGCAAAGAATCAGGCCGACAAAGGGCAAACATGAACTTTATTATGGAGGCAGCTATTAGAGAACATGGTTGAGGTGTGCACAACAGAAATATCCTAGTAGTGAACTCTGCAGTTGAGCAGGCTTACTCATTTAGCTAGTATTGGACAAACGCAGGTTCCCCCCATCTGACAGGTTCCTTGTACTGCACAAAAGACAGAACAAGATGCACCCTCTCTGCAGAAAAGCAAATGACAAAAAGCAAGACTGGGAAAGGCAATGAACTACACAGAACTAGATGTTGTTCCTAAAATGACCAGTCAGGAATGCCAGTACACTGCTGGCGGGAATGCAGACTGCTGCAGCAACTATGGAAAAACAGTATGGAGTTTCCTCAAAAAATTAAAAATGGAACTACAGTTTGACTCGGCAATCCCACTTCTAAGACTATATCCCAAGAAGCCCAAAACACCCATCAGAAAGAATATCTGCAGCCCCTGTGTTCACAGCAGCATTACTTAAAATAGCTGTGATCTGGAGACAGCCCAAGCGTGCATTAGTAGATGAGCGGATAAAAAAGCTGCGGTGCATTTACACCATGGAGTTCTATGCAGCTGCAAAACAGAAAGAACTCTGACCCTTTGCCTCACAGGGAAGGACCCCGAGGGCATTATGCTGAGTGAGATAGGCCAGTCAGAGAAAGACAGGTAGCACATGGGAGAATGCAGAGATAATGGCAGCAGCAGAGGTCTGGAAGGTGCCCGCGGAAAGATTCCCATCACTTCTCACTTCACTGACCTAGTTCGTTTCTGCAGAAGACAGAGGGTTGCTTATTGTGGGTGAAACCAAAGATACTCGCAATAGTGCCTATGCCTGTTGTGTCTCTGCCTTAGGAATTCAGCAAAGGCCTTTGTCTCCATTACATCGGTTCCCACCACCATGCCAGAAGTAGCGTGAACTCACTCAACAGCGACAGCATTGCATGTTGACTCTTCGGCTTTAGAGAGGATGTTATCAGGATCTGTGCCATAATTCAATTTTCCAGATCTTCCATCATTCCAGAATCTCAAAGAGAATGAAACTGGGCACCATTCCACTTCAAGGCTGAAATGGGGTGGGGGAGGTGAGGTTCTACTGGGAAAGTATTAAAGTAGAATATATGATATATATATTTTGAACCAAAGTGTTAAAAATATTAGCATCGATACGAAAGCAAATAATGGTTTTGGTTTTTTAATGGTGACTATTTCCTAATCTTTTTGCAAAAGACTGCAGCTTCCCCAATTAAAAATGATTTGGGGAAACAAGAAAAAAAGCAGACAAAAGAAGGGAATGGCATGTGTATTAAGTTCTAAAAGTTTGAGAATTAACCACTAGAATCTCTTTTTTTTCCAATCTCTAAATTATATTTTTAACTTCAACTCCATTGTCATTGTAGAGTAGAGCTTTGAAGAAGTTCCATGAGTTTGGGGCTTTGGATTAGTAACATTTCGGATAATTAGCAGAAGAATAGAGTAGCTTAATAGCTTTGGAGGTCTGAGGCTCATACAGAGAGAAAAAAGCCAGTTGAAATCGCCTTGGGGTCACATTCGCATTTAAATCAACGTGTGAGGGTTAATGGTGATACGGTGAGGCTGAGGCTCAACAGGCCTTGGGACTCTTGCTTGCAAAGCCCATATTTCACTAGCAGACAGTGCTTGAAAAGTTTGACAGCAATTTCCAGGAGTTTCCATTATTTTGAAATTAGACACATAGATTATAATATAGTGAACATTAGTCCTCCTTTAATGAATCTACAGTAACAGCCCATTAAATTCAGAATCCTGAGCTCTGTAATTGATAATTTTAAAAACTTTAACCATCTATATGTATAACCATAAACTTTGATTTCTCTCAAAAAAATAAAACCACACTTCTGTTTAAAACAGCAAATCAACTGTGCTGAGCTGTCCCAAGGGGAAGAGAGTGGATTCAATTTCACAGCTTTGCATCAGTACTTTTATTGCTTTAGAAATGACAGGGAGCCAGGCAAGCTGGTATGTAAATAACACACCACCCCCCTTTCTGCTCTGCATGTGATGGGACTTGGTATCATTGCGGGTTGTTGTAAAGATCGAAGGACCTTTCATTCCATTCAGCCTTGGTGCCAAGTAGTTGGAGGTCGTATGCTCTCTTCCGTCCTCCTCCATTCCTCACACGTGCATTTTGGCCCAGGGTCACACCAAGGAGGAATGTCACTGTAAACGCTAGGTCATTACTGGGTTCCACAGCAATGACCAATGGTGTGCTATGTCTTTACCCCTTTACTATGTTCATTGTCCATCTTCCCCATCAGAACGTGAGCTTCAAGAAGGAAGGAACCTTTTCCTCTCATTGCTTTTTCGTTTGTTTGTTTTTGTACTTTTGTATCCCCAGTACCTATAACCATTCCTGGCCTATAGAAACTCAAAATACTTTATCTTATTTTATTTCTTTTTTTTTTGCTATATCTGTGCATGTGCAGGGATCTGCATGTGTGCATGTGTGCACATGTGTGTGTGTTTTCTTCTGAAGCTGAGATGTGAATTACAATTGATACTCGCTTACAATCACGTTTGGCCAGGTAGAGGTTAGGGTATGGTTTCATTATGTGTATGTGGACACAGTTAGTTATCACTGTATATTCTTCTCTTCAATAGTGATGTGCACTGTTGTTACAACACATGTTTATTTTCCATCTGAAATGTCTTTAAATAATTACACCATGATTTGGCATTAAATGAAAAGTTACTGTGTATTCGGGAAGGCACGAAAAGTGATTAACCAGGGGTAATTTTGATATTTGTGAAACAAATATTTACCATTAGAGAAATAGCTCTATGTCCTCATTTTCTTTCAAAGCAGCAACTTAATGTTTATAGGTCTTAGAAAGAAAAATGCTCTGCAGAAGCTATTTAAGTTTTGTTGTTGGGATCTGTAGTAGAATATTGCTCACCACACAAAAACCCAGAATAAAAATTAAATGTTACTTTTATGTGCATCAATTATGACTGGTTAAAACATTAAATCATTGTTCAATTGGCAGCATTTTTTCTTCATCATGGTGTATGTGATAAAATAATGATGAATCTTATAATTAACGGCTTAAGATAGATGAAATACAGTGAAGTAAACCCAACCAACACATTATTTGGTTCAAAATTACTGTTGTCACGATGGTTTGTTGTGGTGTTACTTGTGAATAGAAGCTTTTTGATCTTTTTGAGAGATAAGATTTTCTTTGTGAAGAGCCCCCACATGGCTTTTTGCTTATTGAATTTGACACTTACTTAACCAAATCTATCCCTCCTATGTGAACAGTCCATATATTTTTGCACAGTTAAACCAAATCTTGAAGACATATGCAGCTTATTCTTGAAATTTCTTCATTCAAAAAGATATCATGGTTAATTTTCTATTTGAATTAGTTCCATAAGTATAAGTGCCATAAAACAGGCTATATGTACTACTGCTTCAGGCAGTTAAACCTGCAATTTATTGTTGTGCAAAGCTCAATATTCAATCTGCGCTGTAGAGCTCATTCAACCATATGCTCCGATAGGAGCGTTTGTGTGATTTCATTCCAGGATATTTTAGTGGGGTGACAGGAAGCAAAGTTTTACTTGGCATTGAAAGGTAATCAAGAGAGAGTCCAACTGTTATTCACATGCTTGGCAGGATTTTGGATCCTGTAGAGGGCTATTCTACTTCTATACACAAATATGACAGAACAGACCTGCTTCCCTTTAAAATTTATTTAGAGGGCAGATATTGTGTTAAGTGTTCTTACCACAGACACAAACACACAAACACAAAACCAAAGAGACACAAGGAAATTCAGGAAAGCGTTCGATGTCTGTTAACTCGATGGTGGTGATGGTATTTCACGGTGTTTGCATATGTCCAAACTCATCCAATTACACACATTGACTATGTGCAGTTCTTTACATATATATCAATTATACATCAATAAATCTATGAAGAACAGACCTATTACCTTCTTTTTAAATATATGGAGGACACAAGCTGATCATTTATGTTAAATTAGCATTATTTGTGCTTCAGTTACATAGACTTCTTCTCCAGCCTCCACTTGAATGAATCTATGAAAGTACAGAATTTGTTGTGATTTGAAATGTCAGTGACTGAGATTGTACTGAGAAACAGAAGTCTATCTTTGGAGGCCTTTTTTTTTTCTTGTAAAACATAAAAGGAACTTGGTAGTCCGCTCAGGACTTAATGAAATACAGCTCAGATTCAATAAGGAAAGGAAACCTTTACTTGATGAAATTCTTCTCGAAAGGTATTTCCTTTCTTAGATCACCAAGGGCTTGTGATCTTATTTTTCAACCATGTAGTTAGGATGTAACCTGATTCCTTTGGGAACTACTGGATTCCTCTTGGGGAATTCAATATATGTTCAAAATTTTATTTTTCATAGAAAATAAAGGTGAAGCAAAAAGAATTAATTAATGCATTATAATTTACTGCCTGGCTAAATTCACAGGGGTAAAGTTTCCTTTTTGTTTCTATGTTTTCTTATGTGCAAATATGCCAAAGATTTATATAAAAGCACAACTTCACAAAGTCACACAAAACCTAGCATGTCATTGTTCCCATGTGCTCAATAAATTTATTGAAAGACTTTATGGATTCACTTTTTGTGTAGGAACTGCTATTATGAAGTAGGATGCATACTTATCCCTGGGGCCATAAATCATAACTAATTGAAATAAAACTATATTCTCATCTGAGGGTTAGCTGACAATCTGCCTGAAGACAGTGGTTTAGAAATGACCAAGACCAGAGCCAGCGAGAGCTGTGCCACCAGAGGGAGGGCCCTCCAGCCAGAGAGAAACACCTCTCCCTCGAACCCCAGCTCCGTCAGCCCAGGAGCACGGCCTTTTCAGCCCCTGACCAGCCCCTCCCCAGCGCACAGAGAGTATTTTAAGCTGCAGTGTGTTCGAGCAGCTTGCTATTCTCCACTATTGTGCCTAATTGTGAATGCTTGTCTATTTTCACACCATTTTCAGTTTGTAACCTCTGTTAGGGCAGGGACTATGCCTGTGTTAGTTGTCATTTTATCAAAGTATCACAATATCTGGTCGCTTGAAGAAATTGAATATGTATTTATTGAATGTATGACTAAATGAGTCATTTTATTATATTTAATATTTCTTCCCTTCAAAAGAAAAGAATCATGTCTTACACATCTGCGTACCTCTTGATACACCAAGATGTGTTTTTTTAAAAATAAATTAAAGCTATACGATAGGATGAAGATGATAATCGTCTCACCCTTGTAAAATCCTATGAGATGACACAATGAGCCCATATCACAACAAAACAAAGAAGAAACGCTGAAAGCTAGAAAGCAGGTAATGCTGCACATAATGAGAAACAATTCTGGAAGAAGTCAGAAACAAAGGAATAATGCACGTAAGGAGAGAAAGTTGGCTGGGTGAGGGTGGTGGTGGCTCCGAGGGCAGAGGGAGAGTCACCAGAACCACCAGGAGCCTCTTAGCTCGGGGAGCCTCACCGCCTGCCCCTCCTCGGGCCTAGCTGGCCAGGGCATTTGGCCAAAGACTGTAGCAGTGAGCGGGGTGATTGGACTCAGTCACAGAGGATGCTCCGGAACTGCTAACCACCTTGACAGAGTCCTGTTAGCATCCAGAAAAACAGTATCAAATACCAACAAATTGCAGAAGTGAATGTCCATTATGAGAACAAGCAATACTAAGAGCAAACACTCATAGAGCATTTCCAAAATGCTAGGCACAATCTAAGCCCTTTATGTGTATGGACTCTGAACTGAGGTCTCTAAACTCCAGTCAGTGCCTTGGAGAAAAATTCTGTGGAGTTCACCATTTTAAACCCAATGCTGTGAATAGTGCCTGACCATAGTAGATGCTGATCATTTAATACTAAAAATTAAATTTTGTCTTACTGAAGTTTGGTGCTTACATTTCTAGTCCAGTGTAGCCCAAATTAAGGTACTCTGAAATATTTTAGCGAACAGTTAATTTTTCATTTGCTATTTTTAAAGTTATAATTACTATAACCTTATTAGAAAGATATGCTTAATTCAAAATATACCTCATACATTGGACATCTTATCTTTCACATGTGGGAAATCATAACTTTTTCTTTACTTCAATGTTCTATGTACTATTTTTGCTTTATTCTTAACTATATGCATACATATTTTCTTATTAGACTGTTGGTTTCTTTGGTTAGAGTCTAGCTACCAGACTATGTACCACTCATCTCTCCATCCCTACACAGAGCCTGAATATAGCAGATAAGTAGGTGGGGCTAGTGGAAGGGAGACTGAACTAGGAGTACTCATTCTGCCAGAAGGAGTCCTGCTGCCTTAAATAACTTTTTTCCCCCCTAGGATTCACTTCAATCTTATGTAAAAAGTGTTTCCGATTAAATCAGCTCAAATTTCTCTCTAGTTCTAATATTCTACATGAGACACTTAATTGTGTTAAAGTCAGTCATATCTATAAATGTGTCCTGGTTATTTGAACAATAACTTGAAATTCTTAAAAATTATTTCTACATAAAAATATATTAGATATTAGCCCAGCATTCCTTCATTCATTTTTCATTATATATATATTAGAATCCTTGCATCTGGGGCATACAGGGAGCCAACTAAAGATATGTTATCCAGCCTCCCTTGCTGTTGCTGCTTCTGGCTGGGTGACTAAAATGTATCCACTGTAATATTAATATAAGCAATGTACTCATTTCTCAGATTGTCCCACTAAAGGGAATGGACACGCCCTTCATTTTCTTTTTACTCCTTCCAGACTTACTGGTTAATTATCGAGATAAGAGTAATACCCCACACCCAAGAGGAGTTCATTAACACAGTATGGAGACCTGGGTTCCCAACCTTATTTAACTATTGTGTCTTGTGCAATGTTTCCCACTAGAACTTCGATCAAGGAAGTGATACAGAGTTGGATCCCAGAAACAAATGCTTTTCATTGGGTTCTTGCATTGGTCACTCAAATATTTGATGAGTGTATAGATATCACTCTTTCCAGAGGAAATGCGTCCCTGAAAAACTATGGTATGTGGGCCATCGTTCTTATTCAAATGACCCAGTAGAGGCAGGTAATGAAAAGCAGAAAAGGGCAAGACATTGAATGGTTAAGTGGTGGTGGTATGTAGTTGCTATGGAAACAACAGTGATTATAATGATTACAGAGTCTGTTGAATGCTTTTTCCCCAAAAAGAGTACACATGGAAAATGAGAAATTGAAATCCTGTTAAGATGAATTCGGAACAGGGGTGGAGAGTCAGAAAGCCTCTATGGCAGCTTTGAAGTAAAAAGAAAGGCCAGGCTGAGGACCAAGCTTGGATTCTGATTGTAAAGTTTGCAGAACTTGCAGCTCCAATTAAACACTATCCTGTCAGCTCTCATATTTTAAGATAAGGAACTGGTGGGAAGGAGTGGACCTTAAAGTACCAGATGAAAATATTTAGGGAGACATAAATGAGGCTTGAAACTTTGAACTACGAATTCCCCAGAACTTCCTTTGCTCACAGAATCAGTCTCCTCACAACTCTTACATCTCTAGCCTGGAAAAATCCAGCCTTCCCTGAATGAAACCTTTCAATAACAACTGCAGCTTTCCCCCTTATTAGGTAGTTCTGATTCTCCTCATTTTTCACCTCTAGTTATCCTTATTGCTTCTAGGTCTATAACAGGATTAGACCCCAGAGTAGCTAGATGGCAAGTCCAAGAAGAGACAAGAGTAACACAAACAAATACATTTATCATAAGTTCCAGAACCATGCAATTTGTGTCTGCATATATCGGAGCTGCCTTAAGGTTGTTAGTTCAAAAGCAGCACAGTAATACTTTATGGGACTGAATTTACTGATACAGATGCAATTCGTCCTGCTAGGAATCAGGATTCAGTGAGTTGGCTAGAGCCCCCAGGCAGTGGTGGAGTAGCACTGATCGCCAGATGGGTTTGTAGTAGCTGAAGTTTTGATGCTAGATCTTCCTTGACATATTATTAAGGAAGGAATTTGAGCCCCAGCCGGTTTGGCTCAGTGGGTAGAGAGTTGGCCTGCGGACCTAAGGGTCCCAGGTTCGATTCCGGCCAATGGCACAACGTGTTTCTCTCACATCAATATTTCTTCTTTCCCTCCCTCTTCCACTCTCCTTAAAAACCAATGGAAAAATATCCTTGAGTGAGGATTAACAAAAAATAATAATAAAGGAAGGAATTTGAAGGTAAAGGGATGAAGTTTGGAGGATATCAGTGATGAGTGTCTGTCTCACGACTTTCCCTTCATTCCTCACGAGAGGACATGCTCTTCCTCAAGTACACAGAGTTCACTGGTGAGTTGGACACCAACACCTCTGAAAAGCTCTATGGTGACTATTCTCTTTGGATCAGAGATTATATCATAAAACTGAATTCTTGGGTCTGAGTGGGAATAATTAAATCTCAGTTATAGAGAGCAGTTGGCCATAGTTACCCTTCAGGGACAATGTGAGTGCAATTATCACAAGTTACAGCAATGGTTCTCAACCTTAGCTATACATTTTACTCATCTTGAAAGTATTTAAAACAATAATGACCCCATCTTCCAAGTGATTCTGAGTGACTTGGATTGGGGTAAGGACCAGACACAACAACTTTTAAAGCTCTCTAAGTGGTTCTAACATGCAGCTAAATATGACCAGCGTGAGCTAGAGGAAGAGTGGCAATCAGCATGTGCTCACGTGTGTGGATCTGTGGTGATGGCTCGTTGATCAGTGGCTCCTAGTGATGAAATAGGCTTTGGATTAAATTCTTATTTGGCATAAATAGGTCGAAATACTCTAGGTGTGGTCGGCAGAAATCTCCGTGATGTGGTTTCCGGGTCTCACGGAATTAGAGTCCCTTGACGGAGAAAGAGGCCAGTTGCCTGTGCGGAAACATGCTACATACTCAGCCACAGGTATGCATTATGAATGCCCTCAAAGCCTTCTTCAGAGGCCCCAAGGTTGCCATTTGTAACAGGATAAGGTACTCAAGGGAAAGGGAGATACCGGAATTGTCAGTGGTCATTGTGTAGTGCTTCTGAACTCATGCTGATCTCTGGAAACTGAATACCACTGTGCTTTGCCAGAGAATTGGGGGCTTCTGCAGGTCATGAGCTAGATGGGGTCCGCCCGAGCGAGTGCAGTGGGATCTCACGCTCATGCTGTGGTACTTCCTCAGTCCCAGAATAAATAATAATCACGCATGTACTTTACAACTGGAAGCATTCTCACATTTGTTCCCTGACCTGCAAAGTAAGCACATTATGGAAGAAAGAGCTGCATGAAAGCTCCGCACCAGCCCTTCCTCCCTAATATGATAGTAAAGCACACGCAACACTACACACCTAGGGAAGTAACAAAGATTAATACCATCACCAAAAAAAGGAAAGATGCAGGAGTGATGATTCTTACCCCACTTCAATTTAACTTATCTCTTTGTCTGGTGCAAAAGGTAGATGTGTCCTAAGGCATGAAGGTGTAATATCAGAAACTTAGTTACATGGTGATGTGACTCCCAGTTGTCCTTCCTGATAGAATATCTTTGCTAAAGTAAACCACTAGACACACAGCTAATGAAATAGCAAATGTTTCTCTCTTTTTTGTTAGTTTTCCCCATAAGCAAATATTATAAGAAGTAATTTGCTTGGATTTATATGTAAGATACATTACTGTGCTGCCAAAGGCCGATGTTAGCTCTTTAGCTCTCCATTATGATATAGTCTAGAGGGACCTTGATCTTCTGGATATAAACACAGAACCTCCTGCTACTTGCTTATCTTAAAGATACTATACCGGATTGACAAGATGATCAGGGAGCCTTAAACATTATTGATGCCCAGTAGGACTCATGTGTGCCAAGGGTGGGAAATACACTCTGTAGATGTTTAGGGACCTGCCACGTTGGTAAAGTTGCTAGGAATTTGTGGTTCTTTATTACATCAGAATATCCTTCTCTGAAGTGAGCAATACGTCGCTCCAACATCTGCCATCAAGGTGTCTTTAGATTTTGAAGACAACCTACATCACATCCAATACTTTCACTGGTAATCCATAAAACTGTGCTTTTGAGGGGATATGAAGCCAGAACAACTTATTCAGCAGGTCTATCCTGCTGTGGACCAAATCTGGCCATTGTCTATTTTTGTATGGTCTGTGAGCTAAGAATAGTTTTTATATTATTAAATAGTTGGAAAATAACAAAATAAGAATACTATTTCACAACACATGAAAATAACATGAAATTCAAATTTCCATGCCCATAAAACAACTTGGAATATAGCGCCTCTTATTCCTGTTGTAATTTATGGATATTTTCATGCTACAACAACAAAGATGGATAGTTGTGACAGAGTTTGTATGGCTCATAAAGCCTAACATATTTATTGTCTGTCCCTGCATAGGAAATTTGACAGTCCCTGCAGCAGAAAAACTAGGAAGTTGCTATGGAGCCTCTGCGGCTCAGACTCACAGTTTCATACTCAGGCCATGTTCTCTTTCCAGGGAGAAAAGCTTTTGTGGGTTCAACATTACCGATGTCTCCGCACCCAGGTTGATCTAGATATTGTTACTATCAAATCCCCCACCTATCAGCATCAGAAACCCTTTGAAAGGTTGCTCCTGGTGTTTCTAAAATCCAAATTCCAATGGAAAGTGTGATCTAGAATGCCCAGGATGAATCATAAATGTGGAAGTATATTTTAATATTCCATGGAATCCTGGAGATAAAGTGTGTAGGAATAAAACAAAGGTGGATAAAAGAAACAGGTACACTGCACAAACAGGGACCTTAAACATCCACAGTAACTGTTCCTTCTGCTTTACTGACTCCTCCATGTGACAACTCAGATTTCACGGAATCCTGGAGATAAAGTGTGTAAGAATAAAACAAAGGTGGATAAGAAACAGGTACACTGCACAAACAGGGACCTTAGACATCCACAGTAACTGTTCCTTGTGCTTTACTGACTCCTCCATGTGACAACTCAGATTTCAGGGGGAGCCCTATACGATTACCTTATGTGGGTGGGGAAAGCATGTACCTGCACAATGTTACACCACCTGGAAGTGGACAGCCCGTGTATTATAGCCCCAGGAAGGGAGGCCTGAAAGTTGCAATGAAGATAATGCTTCCCAGTGGACAGAACTTGGGGAAGTACATCTGTTTGCTGTCTTCATATGGAGGCGAGACTAAGAAAAATGCCTATGCTAGCAAATGGGTTAGATGCCTAGTCAAGATTTTGAAAAGAACAGATTTGACAGGTGATAAGTCTGGGCGAGGGGTAATTCAATGGACTTCTTGGTACAAGCACGAATGCGGATTGTTGTAGTCACTGTACATGAGCATCAGAGGAGATTCATTTCAGAGGGGCTTTAAATGAAAGGATGATGGTTATCATTCTTCAAATGATGTCACTGACTCCTTCTAGACACCTTTCTTCATGCTTGATCGATGTACCTATGAAGTAGCCATGGAGGTGGGCATAAAGGTCATGCATGATGGCTACAGCTTAGAATTGTCATTACTGAGGCTGATCTGGCTATTGCCAGACTTTAGAGGCTAATGCTGAGCACCTGATAAAGTATTATTTCCCAAAAGAATAGCCACCCACCTGGTAGCAGGCTAATTACATTGACCCTTTTCATCATATCTATTATAGCTATTCCACACACTTTATCATCTATCTATCTATCTATCTATCTATCTATCTATCCATCCATCCATCTATCTATCATCTATTTTTTTTTAATATGCCTTCCTGGCTGTAATACTTCTGCCAGCAATGCTATTCAGGGACATTCAGGTATCCATTTCTATGACATGCCACATAATATCACCACCAATCAAAGTGTATATCTTTGTATGGCAAAGAAGTAAAGCAATGAACTGGCATCCATAGAATTTACTTAGCATATGCTCATGATTTAAATGTAGTTGGGTTTATAGAATGGTGGAGAAGTCTACTAACATTTTAGTTACAGCCCTGACTAGAAGGCAGGTCATTCTAAGATCATAGAATTCTCCATCCTACAGTATATGCCATGGACCAGAAGCCACTATATGATGCTATTCTGACTACAGCTAGAATACACAGAATAGAGAAACTAAGGGGTTGGGGTCGGAGCATTCTCTTCTCACTATTTCACAAAACAAAAACCACTGGAAGAATTTTGGCTTCCTGTTTCCATGACCTTGATTTTTAGTGGCTTTAGAAATCTTAATGTTCAAGGCAAACATATGTCAATGGGACACAGGCACCGTTCTTTAACTAAGAGGCTGAAATTGCCCTCTGGGATCCATATGTCACGCAGAGAGAGGGTCACTCTCCTGGCAAAGTGATCCATCTACATTACCAAGGACAGAGTGGACGGCTGCTCCACAATAGACAAGGATGGCGATGTCCGGAACTGAAGGGTTTACCAGCCTTTAATACCTTTTAGTACCCCTTTACCCAATAATAGCTGATAGAACACAAAGACAGGCACATAAACGATTCAGATCCCAGGAAAAAAGATGTAAGTCACCCCACTTGGTAAAGAATCCTGTCCATTTTAGCTAATTGCAGACTGCAAAAGGAACAAGACATGGATGTTGAAAAATGGAAATTACAGAAATGAGACTGTCAAGCCAGGTTTTATATTCATCATTTCTCTCCCTCCCCTTACATTAAGAAATGGTGCTGGTTAACATTGTGTATTTTAGGTAGAAATTTATATAATGTGCTGTCTTCACATGATTAAATGAGAACTTACGATATTTTGTTTAGTTACGTAACAGGGAAGGACTATGCTCTATTACTTATATTAATCTTAGTAGAGGTTGACCCCAGCACGTCCCTCTAACCTGATTCTTTTCCTCTCTTAAAACTAACGCGTGCATGTGAGAAGGCTTCAGTATGCTATAACATCTGTAGTTTTGGTAACCCTGTGAATCTAAGTGGCCTGTCCTCAGGACCCCAGGAATTCTGACAAAGAACAGGTGACCAACTCAAGGATGCTAACCTTAAAGATCCATATCAAAACCCCTGGGAAAACATCCTGCACATCCTCCCCGAGTTAGGGAGCAGGATGTATGCCTTAGGACAAAGGCCCAATTAGTCATGCCTGCATAAATCACTAACAACCTTATGAGCTTAGTCCAGGAACCTGCTGTTCCAGATCCTGCCTGGGCCAGGGGCAGCCTGACCACAGGAACTGGCTACACCAACATCCTGATGGAAGCTGACCAGAACCACAACCCCGGAGCCTGATGTCTTTGTGCTGGTTTCCCTCTTCCTCCCAATAAGAACCTTTGCCTGCACTGAGATGTTAAGGTGGGTTTTTGAAGACAAGAGTCTGCCATCTTCTCAGGTCACCGGCACTTGAATAAAATGCGTTTCTTCTCAAAAGCACCCGTCCCACACGTTTGGCTTTCCTTGCGACGAGCAGCCCAAACTGCGCTTGGTTACAGTTACACAAATTTGTCCTCAAGAAAAAGAACATGAGTAGATATTGAGAAGCAAAAGGGGTGGACTGTGCTGGATATTTCTGTTTGCTTCTCTAGATCTCCTCTTCACCCTTTCCCACTTTTTTCCCATTTCATTGGATGTTAGCTTTGTAGACTATCTCAATGAGTTCCTTCTCCATAGGATTTTTGGAAAGGGAGGAGGAGGAGGAGGAGGAGGAGGAGGAGAAGGTGGAGGAGGAGGGAAGGAGGAGAGGGAGGAGGAGGAGGAGAGAGGAGAAGACTGAGATTGGGATATATAATCCTCCAACTCCTGCCAAGTCTATTAAATAACACAGCTCCGTTCTGGGAGCTCCCTCTTACAACCGTCTTTACATTTTCCAGGTCCTAGTAACTGCTCCATCCTCTTGCCCCTTCACATCTATGAGTCTGAACAGCTCTTAGCAGCCCTGACATGCTTCACCCAACCTTTCTGGCTTCCTGCACTGCCCACATTTCTTAACTAGTCATTTGATCAATATTTATTAAAATTTCCTTAGATATGTTTAAAATGCATCCATTTAGAGATTCAAAGCTGTTTCTGTGGAAAACCTGAATGATACAAAGTATTAAATGTCAGATATTATATTTTTTTCTACCTCTTAAGTCCAAAATATTAAAAGTTCCAAGTAAAGTAGATGTCATTTTCTTAGAAAATGTCACCAATACCATATTACCTTATGGAAATTCAGCCTCCGTTTTGATGAGAAGGTAATATGAGAATAAGTGGATTTGCTTCACCTTTTTGTGCATGCTTTAGAAGCATGACCTTTAGAAGCAGGCACTGGAATATAAATGCAAACCAACTTTAAACATTTTTGACAAGCTTAGTGCATTCAAAGCCCTTGTTGCTATGAAAAAATAAGTCTATTAAGTAATTTCTATTTAATAGGTGTTAATAATTACAGTTACCTCCATATGGTTTTGTTTGTCATCATGTTATATAGTTTTATTATAGTTGTGAAGAATTTTAAACACTTTACTCAAATGATGAAATTCTATACAGATGAGAAAATCCCTATGATAATGCAAAATAAAAATAATCTAAGTTTAATTACAGATTTGGATCTCCCTCCTCAGTTATTCTCAATAAAAATGACTAAATGATAAAGAAACACAGTCAATTAATATAACCAAGTAACTGGCAAAAAATGCTGCACATCATAGAAATTTGTGCCAATGTCTTAATCGTTACAACACGGTAACAATATAAATTTATAATTGTGTTAAATTATTTCTGTGTTTCTTTATTGCTTTGTTTTGTTCTTATATCTTTAGCAATGTTAATAACTATTTTTTAACTTGGAGTCTAAATCTACATAACACATTGTACTATGTGGTTTCAAGTACTGCAGAGTTTTTCCACAAATATAATAAAATCACTGTTGCTTAACATATGTAACTTCAGCATGGTTTATACACGTTTATTTTGATTTGAAAATACCAATTGATCAGCACATATGATGTGTTTTCTAAAAACACTATAAAAGTGATAATTATCTTTATAAAAGAATTAACACAATGATTAGCAATCATCGTTAAAACTATTCTCTTTCAAATGTTTTGGAAATGAGGTAGTTAGTATTCAAGGGTGTTCTGGCATCTGCAAGTAGCAATTATGGGTAGATTTACCTCTACAAAATAGAAAAATAGAGCTAGAAGAATCTTCCAAAGTATTTATGAAAAAAAGATGAAGGCAAAAGAGATATTAAAGCTCAATGAATTAATCAAATATGGGAAATCTAATCAACATACTACTTTTAGAGGAAGGAATGTTATTATAAAGTTTTCTTATTTAAAATTTTGTGTGGGATGACTGCTCCACTCCCAATAACTAGATTAGATTGTTTTAACCTCCCAATATCCCATCTACTTTTTTAAAAGGAAAAATCCTTACATGAAAATATGTCTCCATTGATTTAGAGAGTACAAGGAAGGGAAGAAGAGAGAGAGAGAGAGAGAGAGGAAACTTCTATCAGTTGCCTTCCAGAAGCGCCCTACCCTACCCAGGATCGAACAGGCAACCTAGGTATGTGCCCAAACCAGGAATCGAACCCACAACATCTCTGGTGCACAGGAAGATGCTCCAACCAACTGAGCCACCTGCCAAGGCCCATTTAATACCCCAAGCACCTGAAGTCACAGAAAGTAGTAAGAGAGCCTACTTCATGATAGTCCATTTTCCTTCTCAGTTCCAGCTCTTTCTGCTAAATTGGTTGTTTACAGATCATCTTATGAGTTATAAATTGCCACATATTTAACATATAGAAATACTGAATTTTAAGTTAAATTAAAATTTCAGATAAAAGTGATTTTTTTTAGCATAAATATGTCCATTCAATATTTGGGATATTCTTATAAAAATCTTATTTGTTGTTTATTTCAATATTTACTTGACACATTTAACTGGGTGTTCTGTATTTTATCTGACAACCCTAATTATTGCATTCTAGATTACTCTTTGATGGAATTCAGCTCCTCTTTATTATTATTCTCCTGTGTCATCTCCCCACTGCAATACGATTCGTTTCATGTAAAATAGTTTTGGTGAAGTATTGGGAGAGAGAAAAAACATGCACAGTAGGAGATGTTTTTAAACACAATTTATTTTTTCTCCTTACATAAAAGCAAAGTTCACTGCTCTTTGTCTTCAAAGCAGTCATTTTTAATTGGTATTGATGGACTTTGATTACAAGGAAACAGGGAGAGTTTCTTGAGTGTAACTTTGAGTAAATGTAAAATGTATCCTTGTTTCCTCATGTACAGAATGAAAAGATTAATCATATGAATAAGTAAGTAGATTTCTATCTATCTATTGAACTAAAAATTCTTTTCAGATACTGTAATTTTATAATTCCATATATTGATTGTGAGAGAAAAGAATTTTCCTTGTCATTAAACAAGAAAGCAGAAGAGATAAGAAAACAAAGAGTGATAGGTTTAGAAAAATTAGTCTTAAAAATGCTAAATTACCTCAGGCCTGAATTTTTTTTTTCATTATTCCCTTCATCTAGTCTTTCTACTTCTTTGGACCAGTGGAATAAGTGTAGACTTTATAATCGGGAAGACTGACTCATCACTTTATTAAGTTTATAAATTTTTGCAATTTTTAACTTTTCTGAACCCTAATTAATTTTAGAGCCTAAAATTTTCTTCAGGAATTTGCTCAAATAATGGTTTGCCTCTCACCATTCTGTATGAAAAAGCAAAACAAACATATACTTTATTTTTCTTTATAGTACTTACCATCATATCTCACATCATATACTCATTAATAAATGTTAATTTGTTTTTATATTGCCTAATCCTATGGCAGAAGGTAGCCACAGTGATCGGGATTTTGCCTGCCTACTTCTTTGCTTTATCTCCAGCTGTTCAGTTTCTAGCACATAAAAGGACATAATAGGCATTTGTTGATTGGTAAGTAAGCCTTACTTATTTTCATATAGACATTAGTGGCTAAACCACATTCCAGAAAGCTTTTCTGAAGCTTTGCTGCATATGAAGAATTTGGATAGTGTCTGGCGTGTGGTGTGTAGAGAACAAATGATTAATATTATTGTTACTAACATAGTGCACAGTCTTTGACATGTGGTAGTAAATCAAAGGATTTTAATACTCTTTCTTTTCGTTCTCAATTTTTTAGATTTATTTCCCTTGTTGAGTCCCTAGCTAGCTTCTTTCACTTACCCTGAAAAAAAAAATCAAGAGAATGTAGGAAAATACAAAGAACAATGAAAATCCTACATTTATAAAATATTAATAAAAATGTGTGTTGTTTGAATTGTATGTGTAATTAAATTAAAATGTTTGGCAACCAAAGCACAACAGGTAAGAGAAAGTTTATGATTCACATTATTTAAAAATTTTAGCGTTGTGGGGGTGATTGGGAAAGTACTAATTTATGTTAAATTTTACTATGTCAAAGACTACTCATGTTGTAGTTTCTTGAATAATCAAAGAGCTTACAACTAACAATGTCATAAAGAAGAAAAATTTAAAATAACTCAATCAATCCAAAAGTGAGCAAGAAAGAAGAGAAAACAATTGTAGTGCAATAGATATACATAAATCCAAACATATAAACAATTCCAGTAATTTCTAGGCAAATAAATAATCAAATAAAAGATGGATTAAAAACATAATCTAAATATAGTAGTCTGCATTAAAAAGACACACCTGAAATTAAAAGGCACAGAAAAGTGTATGATAAATGTCTGGGAGCCCTGGCTGGTGTGACTCAGTTGGTTGGTGCATCCTCACTGAAAGGTTCTAGGTTTGATTCCTGATCTGTGAATGCTCAGGAGGCAAGTGACCTATGTTTCTCTCTCACATCGATGTTCCTCTCTTTCTCTCCCTCCCTCTCTTTAAAATCAGCAATAATAAACATATCCATAGGTGACGATTACGAAAATAAATGAATGTATGGGAAATACACCAAAACAAAACAAAAAACAACAACTACGTTGATATAGCTATGCTAACATCAAATACAACTTTTAAGGCAAGAATAATTATTGGCACTAAGGAGAGATTCTTCAACCTGACAATCAGGTCGGTCCATCAGGAGATCAGCAACCCTCATTTGTATTCACATAATAATATAGGTTCATACTATGTAAAGCAAAAACGGATGGAAATAAAAAAGAAATAGACACTATCACACATATATTGGAAGACTTTCTACATATTTCTTGGGGTAATAGTGCAAGACAAAAACAGTAAAGATACAGAAGATGAGACAAAATTGTGTTTTAAAAATTGAACCTAGTTGACATATAGAATATACCGAAAACAACTGAAGAACACATATTCTTTCTATTATACCTGGGGCATCTTCCAGAATTGATTACAGACAGACCAATAAAGCATGTATTAACAAATTTAAAAGATCTGATATAATTCAGAATACATTTTTGGTGACAGTGGAACTATGCCATGATCCCATCACAGAAAGAGAACTGGAATATCTTCAAATGTCTAAAAATTAGCAAGCCCTTCTAAATAATGTAGGTCTAAAAGAAATTACAACAAATAAAAATTGTAAATATTTTGACCTGTATGGTAATGAAAATGAGACTTGGTGACCTTTCTGGATGCAATGAAGATGTAATTTGAGAGAGAAAAAAGTAAGATGTCAGTGAATATGTCAGAAACCATCGAAGCAGCCACCTCTAAAAGAAATAAAAGGGCTTTCAGCAATCCCATGTTCCTGCCAAAGCCTAGAAAAGACAGAGAAGATGTAAAGTGCGTGTGTGCGTATGTGCGTGTGCGTGTGTTTGTGTGTGTGTGCGCGCTTGTGTGTTTTGCTTTAAAGTATTAGAGAGCTGATGAAGCATCCTAGATTTAAGGGAATGACATTTCCAAGAAGGTGAAATCTTTTGGGGAGTTATGGCAACAGTCAGCAGTCCCCCCACCTGCCCTCCTTTGAATGTGGCCTGTAAGTCACACTCAGTGTGAGACAGCGTGCCCAAGAGCATGAGAAACAGCCAGCGCGAGGGAGTCTCCCAGGGATGGGATGACGAGAAGCAAACACGAATGAGAGGACGCGGGGATCAGGTCTATGTAAGGCGAGGAGAGAGCACTATCTCGCAGTCTTCAGGGTCTTACTGTGTGCTATGTGCCAAGTTCCGCAGTCAGAGACAGATCCAGGATGACAAGAAGCAGCCCTCTCCAGTCCAGGGTGGAGGCGTCAGGGCTCTGCTTCTGCCTGGAAGGGGCTCGGAAGTCATCATTGCGTCCCAGCAAGTGAACACCCGAACCGGCTGGAACGTCAGCTCTCCTGGGGCCCCAGGGGAGGACGGCCACCGGGCAAATCCCTGTCCCCTCGACGGAAGAGAGGCAGAGAGAGAGGCCCGGCTTCCCTGGAGCACAGGCTCGGACCCAGAGGCAGGGGGAACCCCTGAACTGTAAGTGACAAAGCGCTGGGGACACCATGCGGCGATGTTGAGAGCTAGAAGCTCAAGGGATCCTGTCGTAGGAGGCCCCTACCACACTGTATCGCAGACTTACCTCCAGGAGTGGAGCCCATTCCCCCAGGAAATACAGAGAAACATCCCTGTGGGCCCAGGGAGGGAGCCAGGAATGAAACCGTGTTCCAATACACAGGAGCTCTCTTCTTAACAAGGCCCGGCGTCGGGGACAACTAGTTAACCAGAGCCTGACCTGCTGAGGGCCAACCCCTGCCCACGCTGGCCATGTCTTCTACCTCATAAGGGAGAGAAACAAACCCTGAGAAACCTTGACATGCTCACGGAGGCACATGCTCACGGAAAGACTGTGACCTGCTTACGGGGTTATGGGACGCCTCCCCTCCCCACATCACGCCCCATCACTAAAGGCCTGTTTTCAGCAGTTCTCTTCCCCGGGCACATCATGCCTGACTCTCAAGAGAAAACGACAAGCCTGCCAAAGGCAAGACAGCAGCAACAGCACCCAGTCGGAGAGACAGCAGGCGTGAGAACCAGACGCGCCAGGGGATGCTGGGATGATCAGACTGGAAACTGAAAACAACCATATTCATATGCTGAGGGCTCTGGTGACGACGTGGACAGCATGGGGGGACAGATGGGCAGGACACACAGAGAGAGGGACAGCCAGGAAAGAACCGGAAAGGAGCGCTTGTGAGAAAGCCACACACCTCACAGACATGAAGAACGGCTTTGACGGGCTTGTCGGTGGATCGAAGGTGGCTGAGCCAAGCAGAGTGGAGTTTCCAGCAGCCGCGGAGCTGTGGAAAGTGGAGGCGTCAGTGGGAAAGCGGATGCTCTGAAAGACCGAGGAGCCGAGGCGGCACCTCTCAGAGGCTCCTGATGACCTGGAGCCAGACCAGAGTCAGGTGTCACCAAAGCTACCACCGAGACAGCCCCGTCAGTGCCTCACTGGACTGGGATGATCAGCTTGCTCGCTATCTGCCAAGCACAGAAGAGAGTAAACCTCTTGGGGAAAGATAACCGAAAAAAAAAAGCTTTTAAAATAATGTCTAGTATTCATTCAAAACGTTAACAAAACCGGCCAAGAGAAATCACTAAATGATGGGAAGTCAGCAGGAAAAAAACAAACATAGACAGTAAAAATAAAACACAGCGGTGAAGCAGATTTTGGAGCTGTCAGATAAAGATTTTAAATAGAAAAGGAGGGACATATGGGGAAAGAGATAAAATGTGAAGTCCACAAGTTATATGAAATATAACTTGAAATATAAAATTTAAAATATAATAACCATTTTAGAGGAGTTTTTGATCTACAATATATGCAATAGAAAATATACAGAATAAAATACAGAAAGACTATAACAAAAGGAATGTGTGTGCTTGTGTGTGTGTGTGTGTGTCACTGAAACATCTAACATTTTTAACAGGGTTCTTAGAAGGAGAAAGTTGGGCAGAGCAATTTTTCAAGATAAAATTGATTAAAAATTGATTAAAAATTTCAACCCTTAGATCTAACAAACTCTTCAATCTTCAACCATAAATGAATAAGAGAAAATCATGCTCTGGCCCAGTGGCTCAACTGGTTGGAACATCATCCAGATGTGCCAAGGCTGCAGGCTCCATCCCAGGTGAGGGCACACACAGCCACCAACCAGTGGGGGATGAGTGGGCAGAAGAGCAAGTCAGACTTTCTCTTTCTCTTCCTCCCCGCAGCCCTCTCTCTAAAATCAGTGAATAAAAATTTAGAAAGGAAAAGGAAATCATAACTAGGCATATCCTAGTCCAACTGCTGAGAACCAAAGACTAAGAAAAAATATTTTGAAAGCAACCAGAGACAAAAGATAAATTAACCTTAAAATAGCAACTTATAAGACCATTATCTGACTTTTAAACAAAAATTATTGAAATCAGAGGGCAATATAATGCAATCATTAAAATCTTAAATGAAATTAACTGTCAAACTATAATTCTATTCCCAGAAAAAAGTGAAGGCAAAGAAAAGTTTTAGCCAAATATACCGTATATATATATTGCTAGTATCTGTGACAAGCAGAATTACACTTAAACATACTAAAGGGAATTCTCCGGCAGAAAAAAAACACTTCAGTGAGGAAGAGAGAAATGCAAGAAGGGATGATGAGCAAAAAAGTAAATTTGCCAAAATGAAAATAAGACTAAACAAAACCCACCTGACTGTTCTGTATCTATCAAAGAAATTGAATTTTGTTTTTTAAAACATTCTTATAAAACATCATTGGCCCCATACAGTTTTAGTGGTCATTTACTCAAATATTTAAGATAAATGTGATAGCAATATTTTAAAAATTATTTCAGAGAATGGAAAAATGTATCACACTTTCCACCTCATTTTATGTCGTCAGCATAATTTTTAAACCAAAATCTGATGAGGACATTGAAAGATATAAAAGTAGAGGCCAAACACTCTCATGAACATAAATGCAAAATCCTAAATAAAATATAAGTACATAGAATCCAGTAATATATAAAACATTATTATATACTATAATTTATTTGCATGTCTTACATAAAAAAAATTGGAGTTAGTTGAAAATCAGCCAACATAATTAACAACAGTGACATAAATATTGGTGAAAAATATGATAATCTCAATAGATATAAGAAAATATTTGATAAAATATCATGCCATTTATATTTAAAAATAAACTTAGCTACAAGAATTAAAAGCAACTTTCTTAACCTGATTACTATACTCACAAAAATTAACAAAAATATAATTTCTAGTGAATTTTTGAAGAATTTCCCTTAACAACTGGGTGAAACAGGCACAGATGCCTATTCTTACCACAGTTATTCATCATGCCACAGGAGGTCGTATTCTGGGAAATACAACCAGAGAATAACCTAAGGCATAGGAACTGAAAGGCAAAAGTAAAATTGCATTATTCACACATGACAGGATCATGTTCTTAGGAAATAGAGAATAACATACAAACTACAAGAATTTATTCATAAATTTAGCAAATAATTTGAATACAAGGATAACCATAAAAAAGACAACAAAATCAAATATAAAGTTATAGCATTTACAATAGTGTTAAAAACCACAAATATTTAGGAATTTTTCCAATGAAAAATGTGCAAAACCTCTTTATACAAATCTACAAATTATTACTAAACTTTAAAATAACTAAATAAATGAAAGCATGAATCACAAGATTCAATGTCATATGCCCGGCCTGTGTGGCTCAGTGGTTGAGCATCAAACTATGAACCAGGAGGTCAGGGTCCAATTCCCAGTGAGGGCACATGCCCGGGTTGTGGGCTCAATCCCCAGTGTGGGGCGTGCAGGAGGCAGCCCATAAATGATTCTATCTCATTACTGATGTTTCTATCTCCCTCTCCCTCTCCCTTCCTCTCTGATATAAATTATAATTATATAAATTAAAATAAAAGATTCAATGTTGTAACAATGTTCATTTTCCTAAATTCATCAGTAAATTCAATATAGTCCCCAATTTAATTTTATATCCAGAACATATAAGAACTACAAATCAAGTACCTAGCAAGCAACTAAATAAAAACATAGGTGAAAGATTTAGACAGGTACTTTGCAAAGGGGTATATTCAGAATCAATAAACATAAGAAAAGGTGTTTGCTATCATCAGTAGCAAAGGAAATGCAAAGTAAAACCTAAATAAATACAACATTTCCATTCTACTATGACTCAGTAATCTATTATCCTATGTATACAGCCCAAGAATTGTGCATATATGTTCACCAAAAGCCATATAGAAGAACATTCATAGCAATACTATTTGAAAAGACACCAAAATGGAAACAACCCTAATCCTATCACTAGTAGAATGGATAATGATGTTGTGTATTCCCTTAATGGAAGACTGGAAATCCATGACAGTGAATAAACTACTACCTCGGTTACTCTAAAAATATAATAGAAGAAGTTCATCACAAAAAATGAGCACTATACAATTCCATGTGTATGATGTTGAAAACTAGCAAAACTAAATGTGATAAAAGTCAGGATGGTAGTGACTTGAGGGGAGACAGTGACTCTAAGAGGGATAATGGAGGATATCTGATAAGGCTCTATTTCATGAGTCTCCTCAGTCATGAAAATTAATTGATCTGTATGCTGGTTTTTAATTTTTCTATATTTATATATAATCGTTATATGTTACATATTATACTGTAATATAAAATTTATTTCTAAAAGATACAACAAACCTCTTCAGTCTTTGTTTCACATCTTTTAATATCCAAATGATAATATTTCAGATGTTAGTGAAGAATTCAAGAGTATTGCCATGTTTTCCTAATGCTTCCTACTCCACTACTTATTACTGAAAGCTCACAGGCTATTTCCATAGCTCCTTAACTCAGTCCTTCTGAAAGGAGGGTCTCATCACCATTTTCTGCTCTGAAACCCACACAGCACAGCTGACCTCTCCTGCTCCAATCCTGATCCACGGTGGAATAGATTGCTGTGACTGTTCCTCTGTTAATAAGGTCTGAAAAGACTATTGCCACTCTCTTAAAGTTCCTACCACCAGTGAATTGTAGCATCTGAGATGGCTGCAACCTGCTAGCACTATGGGGAACCTCCATCGTGATTATTTGTAAAAGTGGATTTTCTAGTTGTGTCTGCTCGCCCGTAATGAGGAGGACGCATTCTCACAGATGCTTTGCCATCCAATTCAACATTTTATTTTCCCCATTTAAGACAGATAGAAGTATTACTGCCCCAGAGGAGTTGTTATGGCCTCTGCTTTTGGAAATGGCCCATTTCTTTGTCCGTAGATATGAGAATGTGTCTAATTCCTTTGTGAGATTTTAGCAACTTCGTGAAAAGTTTACAAGTGAGTGAATAAAGTTTCTGTCGTCCTCCCTCAAAATATAATGTCACCTTCCTCTAACCTATGTGGTGTGATACCAAACTGATATTCAGGTTCTATCTTACAAAGTAAAAACCCACAGAGGTATGCAAAGATTGTGAAATGTGACTACGAATTCTAATAATCATTTGGAGTTTCCCATAGGAAGAGAAAGAAATTAGAGAAAATTAGATTTTGCTGAGCTAATGAGGCACACAGGACAGGGTTAGTTTTGCTTCCACTTTTTCATCGAAGCAAGCAATGTGAGATTGCAGCTAATTTCGCAATCACTTTCATCTATTTAAGTCATAAATCAGATAAATGTAAAAGTTCGACTAAAAATCCTATAAGTTAAAGGGGATGCATAGGAGGATCTAGCATTTACTCGGTGTCTATTGTCAATATATATTCCATCCTCGCAAGAATCTTATAAAATCAATATTATTGTGATTCAGACGGATGAGTAAACTAGATTTGGTTATTTAAATATCACAACTCCCGGCCTTCACAGAGCTAGTACATTACAGAGAAGAGTCCAAGGTCCATTCTCACCATCCTAAACCGTTGCTACTCTCCAGTGGTAGATTTAGTCAACTTTAACAAATAATCAGTTGATCTTTATTGCTACGTGTATTTCCTACTGTTGTGCATACTTAAACTCTAGTTTTTAGTATAAATCATTTTAATTTGTGCCAAACCTTATTCGATTTGTGACCACATGGCAACATTGTTTTTGAAAACGTGTGAAGTATTTTCAATTTATATTACGGGCTTTGGATTTTATAAATAGCTCAACATATTTAAAAAATTAATTTCCACCCACACATCTGTACTGCACTTAGAAAAATATTTATGATAAGGTTCACATTTTTCTAGGTGAATTGCTGAACAAGAAGGAAGAAACACTCTGAAATGAGCAAAGCATAAGACCATGAACCGTACGGCTATCTTACACAATGCAGTCCATAACTTACAGGGACAGATAATGTAGGTAGTGATTAACATCATGGATTTTGCGTCAAGATAACCTGGGGATTACCATATTTCATGAAACCTAAGACATTATTGACTGAGAACTAACATTACTTTATAGTGAAGGAAAAACTACTACCCAATAACGTTAACACACCTTTGATGGTAGGGTGCATCCCGATTTCAGAATTGCTATATATTAAAGAAAAATGAAAAAGAGAATACATGTAGAATTGATGATACAAGGAAGCAATATTATACAAACTATAAACATTTTACTGGCAGCAACAAGATAAAAATTTATTCCTCATGAATGTGCATAAGGGTGTTTCTCATTTTGGCTGCCTTCTTCTGAGAACCGATTCAGAGATCCAAATTCTCTCCATTGGGCATCCGGTCCATCCTTAATACATGACCTCCATGGTCTATATGCTTATCTGCATCGTGATGGTGGGAGGGGAGAGAACCTGGGGGCTTATGCCTAAGGACAGCATCTGAAACAGGGTTGGGAATGAAATGTATCACTAGTTCTCACATTTAACTGTTAGAACTCGGTCACAGTGCCACAAGCAAGCTAACTGCATCAAGTCCTGTGTCCACAAAGAAAAGGAATCAGGTTTGGTGCAGTTGAACTACGCCACAACCTACCAAGTTAGACTCCGTTTTGTCACCCGTGTCTACGATTCTCTCCACTCACAGACACATGCAAGGCTATTTTCCAGGTCCGTTTTGGTTGGAAGGGTCACTGAGTGGACATGTCAAGGGCAGCAGCCCTAAAGGACAGTGGATTTTCTGTTCGGTATTTATTGCCATTTTTTTGTTTGTATTTTTTTTAAATCTTTTTTTCCTTCTTCTTAAAGAAGACCCTTCAACATTTCATGCAATACTGGTGTAGTGGTGATGAACTCTAGTTTTTTCTTGGATGGGAAGCTCTTTATATGTCCTCCAATTCTAAACGATAGCTTTACACATTTTTGTTTTTCCTTCCAAGGGCTACTTGCCAACTATATTATACTCTCCAAGTTGAATCTCATTTTGTGGTTGCCCTTTAATCACCGAAGGTCCCGTTTTATCATTTCTGTACTAATTGGTGTTAAAACACTTGACAATTTATTGTGATTTAAGTTTCATTAGCTTGCATCTCTGTCCCCACTAGATGATTAATAGAGATGTTAAATAAGATTACAACCTAATAACAATGCCCTCTCTACCCTGCCTGTATCTCTCCTCAACTAGGTAGCAAAATGAATTCTTGATGGATGGAAAACATGGTTGCAGTCTGTGTCTATGCATGTGAAAAAATGTGTTATCTCTGATAATTTGAAGATTCTTGGTCTCCCTTCAGCCTACAATGTATATATCAGTTTAAAGTGAAATTATTTTATTTAATTGCTATAAATGCTAGTATTTTACAAAAATCAAATAGCTATGTTTAACCATTCAGCTATTTAAATGAACCTTATCTCTAAAAAGAGGAATTTTACTCACACACACACACAACCTAGGATGTAGATTTTTAAAACTAATTATAATGTTTAATTTACACTTTAAAATTTCTTGAAGACATCTTAAAGAAGATTTGTTCCAAAAAGTGAGCTTCAGTTAACCTCATCTCAGACTGACAATTCTTCACCATTTTTAAAAGCAGCATTAGGATAAAATTTATAAATTATAAAAGTCACTCTTTTATAATGTACCATTCAGTGTTTTTTTTTTAACATATTTACTGTTGTGCAACCATCATCACTCACTCTCTTTAGCTGCATCTCATACGTTTTCCTACATCTTTGTTGCAACATTTTTATATACTACTTGACTGTATTGTTAATCATAGCTTATATATTTACTTCCTAGTTATTTAATATAGACCTTATTTTTTCAACATGATTGCAAGTTCATTCTTGGCTGGATATATATGCTAGTAATAAGACATTTAATTCACATTTTTGAATGTAGCAACAAGGTAAAATAGATATGAAATTTCAAAATAAACATGAGGAGGATCATTTTAAGCTGACTTTATACAGAAAATAACTAAAATTTATTTGTGCAAATCAGAGTTTTATACACGTATATGGTCTGTAGGCCCTGGCGGGTGAGGCCTTTGTCTAGGGCTCTGTGCTTCTGGGAGGTACATTGAACTAGACTTAATAATGTCCACCAAAATTCATGTCTCCCCTGAACCTCAGAATTTGACCTTCTATGTAGGTTCTTTGCCAACATAATCATGGTAAATTGAGGTCATACTAGATAAGGTGGCCCCTGAATCCATTATGACCGGTGTCCTTCTGGGGAATTTGGACACAGAGACAGAGAAGAGGGGCCATCTACCAGCCCAGGAGCATCACGGATTGTTGGCAACCACCATGAGAGGCAAGAAAGGATTCTAACCCTGAGCCTCCAGAGGGAGCCTGGCCTTGCTGACACCTTGATTTCAGGCATCTAGTTTCTGGAGAACTAGGAGAAAATAACTTTCTGTTGTGTCTAGCCATCCAGCTTGCGGCATTTTGTTAGAGAAGCCCCGGGAAACTAATATAAGGACTCAGAACACTGGAATGTCTTCCTCAAAATTTTCTAAGATCCCCTCAGGCAGGTACTTACGGGGCCAGCTGAACAGTCCAGGAAGAGTGATTCTAGTCAGGATCACAACCCCTGTGAGCATCCAGCGCGTTATCCTCATCCAGACTCTGCCCAGCCTTCCATTCCCTAAATACAGGGTTGAACATGCACAGTAAGGAAGTCTGATTCGCACCCACAGTCATCCTGTTCCGGGAGGGTGGCCTGGCAAGAGGATAGCCCTCGTTGATTATCATAATACTAGAGGCCCGGTGCATGAAATTCATACACTGGTAGGGTCTGCCGCTGCCACCGCTGCCTCCCAGGGCCTCCTGCCACCTCGCCTGCCCTCGCCTCCCTCCCTTCCCCCGCTGGTCCCCTGGTCCAACTCCAATTGAACTCTGGGACAATTTGCATACTATGCTTTTATTATATAGGATTAGTTTGTGTGTGAAACTGCACAAGATTGGGCCTCCAGATGGTGCTAACACACTGATTTGGGGTTATTTTAGTCAGATGCAGGATGAGTTCAAGATTTTGCCTTGCAATGATTTATCAGTGACCCCTGGCTTTCACCGTGTGTGTGGCCTCCTGTGCTGGCTGGCTCTCATCTATGTTCTGAGCGTGCTGCTGAACAGCTGTGGTCTACAGCACTGAGGTCGACAGGAGGGCAGGGGCCTCTTTTAATCTGTTTATCTCCCACCACAAGCACCCCAGGGAGCCACCCCAACCTCTCCACAAGCTCTTCTCCATGGTCCGGTCAGTCCTCTAAGAGTGACCAGACCTATGTCCTTCAAGAGCTTTCAAGATCATCCTCTGTAGCACCAAAGGGCCCATTCAATCATGTCGCCAAGTGATCCCTAAGGGCAATCTCAAACAAATAACCATCAGAAGCCTCAGCCACACCCCATGGGAGAGAGTGAGACTTGCATTTTGATCAGGCCCAGAGATCATGAATAAGATGTGAAAATACAGTCAATAAAGAACCTCTGCTACCCTTACTGCTGCTCCCTCCCCCTGCCTCCCCAGGACTGTGAAAATGACATCTGGCAGTAAAGGTGGAAATTGCATGAAAAGAGAAAATCAACAGTCTTCATATACATGCAACCACATCTTGGTGAGGAAAACAAACCCATGTTCATAGTGTGAATTATTTGCTGAATTGAGATTGTTTATAACTTAAAATGAGAGTTTTGTGTGTGTGTGTGTTTTTAAAACTGAGTGTGATCAGCGATGTGGAGGGACTGCCTGAGTCATCCTATGGCAAGAGACAGACAGCTCTTCACGAGAAGATTTAAAAAGAGCACGTGGGGAAACATACTTTGGGTTACATTCTATGAGTTTTGTTCATTTAGGAGACCAGTCACAATGCCTTTTAGCAAACATATCAGAGGTTGTGTTATGGTGACACATAGCATGATACTGGTCATGAAAAGTAGTGCTAAATGCAAGGAGGGAATTAAATTTTTCTCTAAAGTTTCCACAATGCATTTTCTTTTTTCCTGCTTAGATTTCACAGCCCAATACTTTAATCTTTGCCTGAAGAATTTCTAAACAACCAAGGCCTGATGTCTTTTTACTCCACCTGCCCAACAAGCATCATATTGCCTGAGTTCTCTTTGTCTGTACCCAGACTTCTGAGGCAACTGGAGAAAATCGCACACCTGCGCCAACATTCATGGCAACTGTTTATCTGAGTTCTAGCAGTGACTGCAATTGAATTATGTTTCAGTAGGCCATGTTCCTTCTCATGCCCTACAAAAGATACTTTATCGTCTTTACTTGATTTAATTTCTTCCAAAATTTTATTTATTCTCAATAGATTATCTAGTGCACCATTTCACAAAGAAAATAGAATTCATTAAGAAGTAAAGTCCAATTCTAGCTGCTAACAATCCTATCTGCATCTATACATACCTGTTTCTTTCATTAAAATGGAAGTTTCATCATCAATGTCTTATCCTAACTATTGAGGACTTCACATTATTAACTCACATTCCTCAAGAAAACTTTTCAATCTTCATATGAGTTTGTTCAAATTTCAACAACCATACCCAATAGAAAAAAGAAAAAGCAAGTTCTTTCATGTCAAAAATATGATAATAATACTTGTATATAAACACCAGAAAAAAAGAACAGAAATAAATATAAAACATACACAGACATTCATATATTGCTGGTGGGAGTATAGAATATTTCACCCTCCATTGGGAGACATTTTTGGCAATATTTGTCAAATTCACAAAAGCATATATCCTTCTAACCATAATCCTAAATCTGGGAATTACCTTACAATTTACTTGTACATATATAAATGGCATGTGCACAAGTTTATTTATTGGCATATTGTCAGTGAGTTCTTATGAACAGATGGAAGTTTTCTATGGTCTTTAAGAAAGTATCATATGTCCATATAGGCCAGAGTACAAATATCATCATTTCTCCCAAAATTTCTAAAAATCAGGTCTTTTTCTTTTTTGGTCTTACTAGTATACTTGAATGGCAACTGCTGCTTAAATCCTTAAATAATGGCAACTGTTCAAAGTTCCCCTGGTCTTGTCTCATTTTTTGAATTATTCATAGAAATCTGCAATAGTGCTGCTGCTAATATCTCCCAAATGATTGCACCAGCTCTTATGCAATCCTTTCTGCAAATGTGTCTTTCCTTAGCTTTTGAATATCACAGGATTTGAACAACTTGGTCTATTTCAATAGGAGCCAAATATTCCTTCTTGCAACTACTTTGCCTGAATCCTAGGATATATGTTTCTGATAATTCATTTTTTTCTATTGTTCTTCTAGTCACTTCTAGCCCTTGCTTAAGTCTGGCTGCTTCTTAGAAAACTTCCATGACTGCATGCCTCTCTCTCAAGTAACATAGGGTCTGGGAATGGAATCGATGATCTCTTTGTTCCCCAGAGGCCTTTCCATCTTAGACACTTTCACATCTGCCAAAATCCCATCATCAACCTCCATCCAGGTCCCCTGCATCTTTCATTGAAGATCTTAGCTCCTGCCCCACTGCTCTTCTCTGGGACTTTGTCCTGCATGTGGGTGTTCCTCTTGGCATCTTGACATTTCAGCGTTTTGGTAAGTCTATCAATTGGAGTCTCCCTAGGAAACATGATCACCCCTATGGTTCATAAAAAAGAGATTTTAATGAAAGAACAACTTGTATAACAGAAGACAGGAAAAATGACGAAATAACTGAAAAATCAATTAAAAACAAAAGTAAAATAGAGAAAGAAAGCAAATAAGAAAGCAAGAACACAGTAGCTATGAAAGAATGAAAGAGGAAAAGAGAGATTATGTAGACAGAGATTCAAGTCTAAGTTCTGCCTTTTATCACGTATGAAATGTGGTCATATCACTAATGAGATTTTGTCATTACAATCCGGTCATCAGTTGAACAATTTAATTCTTCTTTCCCACACATGATGCCTCTTCAACTTTCCTAGTCATGGGCTCTTTATATGTCTCTCTATTAAAGAGCAGAAAGGGGCTGAGTCAAATAAGCAGGTGTGCAATCAATGTTTGTGGAATAATTGACTGAATACATAAATATAGGAATGAAGAATAAGCCAAATTGACTTGCTTGTTAATTTAAATCTGTAGTTAGTTCATAGAACTGTTTCAAAGACAGGGACTCTTTAAAGAAATTGCCAGTGCTGGGCTGCTCAGCACACTGTTGCAAACTAAGATAAATGCATTCCCCAACCTATTCTTACTAGAGGTCCAGTGCACGACATTCGTGAACTGGGGGAGTGGGGAGGGGGTCCCTCAGCCTGGCCTGCGCCCTTTCGCAGTCTGGGAGCCCTCGGGGGATGTCCGACGGACAGGCCTAAGTTGCAGTGGGACATCCTTAGTGCTGCTGCAGAGGTGGGGGAGGCTCCCATCACCGCCACTGTGCTCGCCAGCCGTGAGCCCGGCTCAGGGCTTCTGGCTGAGCACACTGACCACCTGAGGGCAGCTCCTGCATTGAGCATCTGCTCCCTGGTGGTCAGTGCGCGTCATAGCGACCGGTCATTCCGCCGTTCGGTCAATTTGCGTATTAGGGTTTTATTATATAGGATAACACAGATGTCACAGGCTTCATTAATCTGTGACTATAAAATAAGGTCGTATCCTCCTTTAGTCACTAAGCTATGACAGATCAAGAACTTTTAAGCCTTTTTGCTAGAAATTATTCCTCAAAAGGCTCTAAAAACACAACTCTCAACCACAGTTAGTTTGGTTTTCTTCTCCTTTTCCAGCTCCCACTTACCCCACCTCAGCTGCCTCAGGATCTTTGCCCTTGTTCACATTCCTTCCTATAGTCTTTCACTAAAGATCTTCTCCCTGTTTAGGTTACAGCACAAATATTAGTTTCTCAGAGAATGCTCACTACACATTCTCTCTAAGGTATCTCTCCTCTTCACCTGTCACTTTATAGAAGATCGGAGCATTACTTTTTATAGAACTTATATTTTGAAAAAGCTGATTTTCTGTTTTCCTATTAAAAGTTTTAGGTATTTAAAGATTTAAAAGTCAAAGTTTTCCTCCCCTTACTAAGTTATAAACTCATGTGGACAAGAACTGTTTGTCTTATTTACTGTTACATTCCCAAGGTTGAGCACTATGTGTCTTCTTAAACAATATACAGGCTGTTTCTGTCACCAACATAACTTCAGATCAAAATTATAAAATTCATTGATAGTCTGTACTAACTATATCTATGTCTATGTCTGTGTCTGTATCTATATCTGTATCTGTATCTATATTTAACATATGATATACATGTATATAAACAACATAATGAAAATGTGCATTTATTTAACACTACATGTAGGAAAAAAACTATATTTTGAGAAGCTACAAATCAGAAGGTGTATGCTCTTTATTTGAAAAGAATATTTTAGAATACTCTTTTAAAAACATCGGCCTGTATTTTGAATGGCTAATATGGGAGCATTAGATGTATTGCCGACTTTTATTTGTTGAGTTATTATTGCCATAGCTTGAGCTCTCTTTCAAACACATCAGTCCCTCAGAATGGAATAAAGAAACACTGTGCTTTTACCTTCAGGACTTCAAGTGTGGAAATTTAGTCTTTGAAAAGTATGTTACTTATTATAACAAAGGAAAAAGCAATTATATTTATCTTCTTAAAGCCCTTGTGCTTTTAATAGGAAAGTACAACAACCTAACAGTACAACGCAAATTAGTACTTGCTGATTTGCTGACATCCAAAACACCTGTATTTTTGTATTATTTTCATTTTTTAGTTGGATGTAATATGTGTTTCCTCATGTAGTCTATCAATGACAAGTTCCAGGGAATATCTTGTCATTTGGTGGTGGTGGCAGGGGGTGGGAGTGGGGGTGAAGGGGCTGAGCTATTCAAGTTGTTGTAGCTGATAAAATTTATTTTCAGCTCCAGTAATAAAGCCTACTCATGGCTCTGTCTCTGAAGAATTGGCCCCTAATACTCTGTAATCCATGAAGGACTCCCATAGAGGGTTATGAGGCTCTTAGATCCAAAATATCAATAACATATGAAAAGAGGAATGTAGGTTCACTTTATGTCTCAGATTTCAGACATGTCCCATCCGATTCATTTTTATTCTCTCCTCACAGCACTATACAACATTTTCCCTTCAGTGCTGTGGCCGATTTTCATGCCAAACTTCACCTTAAAACTTTTACTAGCGTAGAGATTTAAGAAGGGGAATAAACTGGACTAGTAAATATTGGTCTTATGGTCTATGTCCATTTCTTTTTTATACGATTGAGACAAATGAATTTCTATGATGTCCGAATAGAGCAGAACTTCTTAGCTACTCACAAAGAAATACAAATAACCATAACCTAATAACAAATCTCTGTGTGATAACATTATTAAGTGAGTCATTTCAGCATGGATGTGATGCTTACTTGTTTAACATTTTGCCATTTTTTTTCTGATACCAGTCTCAAAATTTAAGGGACGGTGAGGTATCGATATTCTAGTTGTGCTGCTGTGAGCTTTCTAACCCCTGCCAGACAGATTCCCTAAGATTAAAAATCCAGGCTGCACTTGGCTGATGAGTTTGGTTGTGACTTTACTGGAACATGATCCAGTAAGACGGACAGAAGCAACTTTTATTTTAGACAGTTAAGGCAGTAGCACAGTCAGTGAAGCAATTCGATTAGAGTATTAAATTGCTGGTTTGAACTAAACCACCAAGTTTCATTCCAGCTCTGATAGCAGATGGGCCTGTAAATATTACACACAATCCCCGGCATTGAATGAAACACTCTAACAGTAAATGCCCCTGGAGAGTTGAACAGGAAACATATCAGTAGTTTCGTGTTAGTTCAGGCTTATAAATACTTGAAACTCTCACAAACTTTTAATAAAAGTTTCAAATCACTATGGGCTTGGATGTATGTAGTAATTTTATAGTTTTTTTATTCTTTCTCCTAGATAAGTACTTACGGGAGTTTTGGTGATTAGCGGGTAAACTCTAAATCTGAGGAAAAGTCTAAAAAGGAAAATGCTAAGTCATGTAGGATTTTTTTTTGTAGCACAAGGTAAAATGTTCTTATTCAGAAGAATAGAAAAGCTCTTGAATAGCTTACAGTAAAAATGGTTTTACTCAGTGCCCATTCTCATTCAACAGAAAGTCTGTGTAAACACCTATGCAACATACCAAAGTCAATTTCTCAAGTAGCTATATTACCCTTCTGCATAACATACATCCCAGTACTTTTGAATATAGCTGTCAATCAACCTTGGTTAAATCCCTGCTAACAAAAGGTTTATATTTTTCTAATTTTCATTATACATATATGAAAATCATTGGATCCATATTTAATGGGCAAAAGTCATTTGAAGGACTAGAAAATTCCTTAATTCAAGCTAAACAAGTTCACCAAAAAATTTAAAAGTAAAATGAGCTAATAAGTTTGGGCACTGATTTGCATACAATAATTACTGACACTTACTGTGGGTCTGACTCTGTGATCATCTTGTCATGAGAGAACGGGGCTGGAAATTTTTAAGTTAAGATTTATCTTGAGCTTCACCTCCTTATCTTCTTGTTGGGGTGACTGTTCATACAATTGTCGTGCCTGAGTGTCCAGGTACCCCCTGCTGTATAACAACCGCCTCTGCATTCAGAGGCATAAAGCCACAGCACTTCCACTGCTCCCAGAGATCCTGTGGGCCCGGGGTTTGGACATGTGCCCTGGCGATGGCGTACCTCAGCTTTACAATGTCTGGGGCTTCAGCCTGAACATCTCAGCTACTGGGGGGCTGACTCAAAGGGCCAGGAACTGGAATCATCCAGAGGCTCCTGTACTGGCGTGTTGGCCAGGTGACTCAAAGGTTGAGCTCAGGTGAGTCTGCTGACCTGAGCTCCTACCCACGTCTGTTCCATGTGGTTGGGCTTCCTCAAAGCATGCGGCCTGAGAAGAGGTGAACTTCCTCCATCAGGTCCCTGTACCCCAAGAACAAGTGTTCAACCAAACAAGTCCCAAGACACACGACTTTCTGACTTAGCCTTGAAAATCTCACAGAGTGACTCCTACCATATTCTCTTGGGCAAAACAATTACAAACTCACCCAGATATAAGGGGATGGGGTTTCACTTCACAGTATATCCATGTTTCAAAAGCAACACCTTCTGGCATCTAAGAAATTATGCTTGCCCTAACCGGTTTGGCTCAGTGGATAGAGCGTCGGCCTGCGGACTGAAAGGTCCCAGGTTCGATTTCGGTCAAGGGCATGTACCTTGGTTGCGGGCACATCCCCAGTAGGGGGTGTGCGGGAGGCAGCTGATCGATGTTTCTCTCTCATCGATGTTTCTAACTCTCTATTCCTCTCCCTTCCTCTCTGTAAAAGAAAATCAATAAAATATATTAAAAAAAGAAATTATGCTTTTATTTAGTCCCATAGTCTATTCATTGATCCCATATGTATATATAAAATTTAACTGAAGTTCAATATACACATACATTTAAAGTTAATGAAAGGTTTTGAAATCATAATCTGTTTTCATTACTAATTTAACCGACCGGAGCAGCACATCATGGGAAGAAGTTCATTGTCATTACTGGGTCTCAGGTGGGACACTGGACTATGAAACAAGCCTCTTGGTATCTTGCCAGGGTCTTCCAGAGAGCTTTACAGACTGATGATTTGTCTTTCAATTCTAGCCTTTCAAAATTTAGTAGTCCCACAAAGAGTTTTATAGGTAATAAAATCTCTCAGATAAGCCAATTTATAAATTTTAATGGTAACAGAGATAGGTAAGATCTCCAAAGGTAAAGATGTTTTATTTCATATTACTTAATATTTTTTAAAAAGAGTGGGATAATAAGCTATGTTTCATATCATATAACTTGATTTTTAGTGTCGCCTGTGGCCCATGCCACATGTGTGAGTCACAGGCATTCATTAGAAAAAAGGGATAAAAAAGGTTAAAAAGGGGGGCGGGTAAAGTGGGCAGTAAGGTAACATTAATTGTTTTGGGTGGGAGGGGTGAGATATACTGAAAATAAAAGTAAATTGACTATGTGGAAAGAATCATGAAGGAAAGAGAAATACTTTCATGATCACCACTAGCAGAAAACGCCTCTGGCCATAGGAGGAAGAGGCGTGGGCACCTACGGAAGGGAAGACAAGACCGAAGAAGCCAGAACTAAGTGTCCTAATATGATTTCCTTCTATGAGAGCAAGTGTCACATGAGAACCGACCTCAAGCTGTGTCTTGGTGAAGGGGAATAGGATTACATTCCAAGTGCACGCTCAAGACTACCCTGGACTAAAAAGCAACAAGTAACGAGCAAAGTCATGCCGCCACCCTTATGACTGGTGAAGCTGGGAGCTAATGCTGCGATTCTTGGTAAAATGCTTTATCACTCTGATCCACTATGAGAAACACCCTGACTCCTCCCAGAGTTTGTGAACTCAGACTACAGTGTCTATAAAAAACCCAAAAACCTTTTCAAGCGCTACACACGCAATTAGGAATGTGCATACTGAGAGCAAATGACTGTCTCAATTATACTACATGTATCTCTATTTCTTCAGTGAAGTCCTCCTATTCAATTCTATCCAGTGTACCCCTACGATTGGCATCATGACAAAGAAATAATTTTCTAGACAATGGATGCTACATGAGTTAAGCTCGGAGCCAACTAGGAACACTTGGGATCTGTGGCAGGCGTGGCGACGTCTTGCCCTCATTCTGCTTCATGAGGGGACACAGTGACCAGCTCTCAGGAAGGACAGCCTTCAGCTGTTGCTCCACTTTGAGAAGCGATGCCCTTCCCAGGATGTCTACAGCCAATATGTGGTGTAAAACCCTAGCTATCTGGGACAACGCTGCGGGGTCATTTTACCCCAAGTTTCACTCTGAGTTCATTCAAGGCTGTTGCCGGACCTGAATTGCCTGCAGTTGCCCTTCTGCCATTTCTGCTTCCTTCTCCCTTCCACAGGGGTTGGTCCAACGAAGGTCGCTCCATAAAACATGCCTTGCATGCTACTCTCCACCACAGAATATGTTTCTAGAAAACACAACCTTCCATAACATCTTACAGATTAAGGTTAATCAAATCTGAATATAAACTATCAGAATATGCTAAAACCTTTAAGATACACAAAAACACTTTCTACTCCAAAAGGAGTAACTTATTCTCTCTGGGAAAGAGTTTCTCTCCAATTGATTATATCAATTTGAACGATAATAACCCACTCGTTGATAATGGAAATGTTAGGGTCAATGTCAGTACACATTTCAAAAGGCTGCTTGAATAGTGTGTTGAGTAGAGGCTTGAAGATGTACATCGACCTGCTAGATAATGCCGGTGTCATATAATATAATGGTAAATAGAACTGTTAGAAATGCTATAAAATACATGATAGTTTATTTTTATGCAAGCCCAAGGTAAAAGCCAAGCTTTAACAGCAACAAAAGCCCTCTTCAAAACTTGCCTTAATGAAAACAAACTTCAATTCTCACGAAGACGACTACTGGGTTATAAATTCTTTTTAATGACTTAAAAATGGAAAAGGGCAGACTAATCTGGAACCTATAATGGGAACAATTGGTGAAAATAAACAAAAAGGCATCTATTTTTCTTTGTCAAGGAGAAAAAATTTCAGTTTTATTATTTTCTTTCCTTAAATTTTCTTAATTCAGGATTTTTGTTTTTGAGTAAATATGGTTTTGAGATGTGCTTTAAACATGTTTTCCAGTCTTCATGTTTATACTGACATGCTACATGAATAATTGCTTTGCGATTATCTTTGCTTTTTATTGCTTTATTCACTTTTTTTCTTCTTCACTAAAATGCAAGCACATTCTGGAACACATGAAGACTTTTATCGTAAGTACAAACTTCTTAAAAATTGGAAATTCTCATTGGGAGCCATTAAATTAAAAAATGCTAGCTTGTTTTTCTTTTTTTTTAGTAATTACTATATACATTTTAACCTAGAAAATATGATTGCCACATAACTTAGAGAGCATCCTTTTTATAGAAATACACTACAAAATTATACATTTATGTGCTCTTTTACTAAAATATGGACTTCTATTTAATTTCTTGTATTGTTTATATATTACTTTTATATATATCACACATACATATATAATGAATTTTTATATTATTGTACTAGAAGTTAATTGTACTAAAAATAATGCTCTAGTATCATACAGCAGAGAAAACATAGTTAAAAGATAGATCAAATAGCAAATGCATGTGCCAGAACACTTTTTGAAAGAGAGGTATATTCACCCTAACATGTTAGACCACTGCAGAAACTCCTATAAAAACCATTATGAACCAATTCACTACTGGCATGTACAACACAGAGATAGAGAAGGAAATCCAATTATATGCCTTAAGAAAAGCCTCGTACTACATGAATGGACAAGCTTAACTTTAGTATGCTGTATAAAATCTACCATATCATAAGGTAGTATTTTTGTCCCTTTCAGATGTCTGTTGAGTAATTTCCAAATACCAGACACTCTGCTAGCAAAAATAGCTGCTTTCAAAAATTCAAAATCTAGGTGTGAGAAATTACAGACTCTTAATTTAAGAATGGAATTTTATGGCCCTGACTGGTATGGCTTGGTGGTAGAGCGTTGGTCTGTGCACCAGAGGTTGGCGGTTTGATTCCTGGTCAAGGAGATGTACCTGACTACTACCAAATTGTATCTTCAACCCATATCTCTCTCCTGAACAACAGATTCTTATATCTATCTGCCA
>NW_005353629.1:1652125-1654702 GCF_000412655.1 Myotis brandtii
AGAGAAAGATAAAGAAGATAATTTAGGTGATATAAACAAATTTTATTTAACACTTCATGAAACATTCAGTCTTCACTTTCAAGAAAGAATTCACAGAACTACAAAGTAAGGAGAGAGGCTCTTATAGAAAGAGACAAGCAGGACCCTTTGAGAACTGGCTGGCAGGATATACTGTGGTTCTGGTCTGGGTTTGCTGAAGTGGAACCCTGGGCAGAAGTGGCGCCCTCTTGGGCCTAGAAAAAAAAATATTTATATCCTATATAATAAAAGGCTAATATGCAAATCAACTGAACAGCAGAACGACTGGTTGCTATGACATGCACTGACCACCAGGGGGGAGACACTCAACTCAGGAACTGACCCCTGGTGGTCAGTGCACTCCCACAGGGGGAGCACTGCTCAGCCAGAAGCCCTGAGCCAGGTTCACCGCTGGCTAGTGCAGTGGCGGTGGCGGGAGCCTCTCCCGCCTCAGTGGCAGCACTAAGGATATCTAACTGCTGTGAGGCAGACATCCCCCAAGGGCTCCTGGACTGCGAGAGGGCACAGGCCGGGCTGAGGAACCCCCTCCCCTGAGTACACAAATTTCGTGCACCAGGCCTCTAGTATATATATAATCTCCTTAGGACTAACCCTTCACTTTTCTATTTCCTTCTCATCCCACATTGAATCTGTCAGGACATTCTGTTGGCTCTGTTCAAGTTAATACAGAATACTGTTACTTATCTTTATCTCACTAATATCAAACCTCTATCATCTCTTCTAGTCACAGCTGCAAACCGCTACCTCCTTTTCCAAGACTCCATCATCTCTTTCCTAAATTACTAAATGATTCTAACAGCTCTCTTTTCTCTTTCCAACCATAGTATATTCTCACCATTGCAGTCAGAAAGATGCTTTAAAAAAAGTCAAATCAAGCCCTACTCTGGCCCAATATTGTCCAATTGTTCCCTATTTTGCTTGGGATAAAATTCAAAGTTTTTCAATAGGTCATACTTAATTGGCATACGCTGTCCCTGTTGTCTCTCAGACTTCCTTTTCTGCTCCTGACCTCCTCACTCCACTGCAGCCACACTAGTCTCTACTGTTGGTCAAAGGCATCAAGCACAGGTGTCCCCCAGGGCCTCTCTGCTGCTGCTCACACTTCCCGTCATTACCATGGTGATGCCCTCCCTCCCATTTGTCACAATTTTCTCAATTATACTTTCTTAAGGGGGTCTTCTATGATACTCCTATTAAAAATTGCAATTTAGTTGTTCCAGCCTTTTCTATCCACATATCCTGCTTCAATTTTCTCCATGACACTCTCATGCTCGGAAACACTATAATGTAACTTATTTATGTGGTTATCCTTATATTCTTCCTAAAATACAGGCTTCATGATGATGGCAATTTTGTTTTGTGTTCCATACTGTATTCTAGAGTTCAAACAGTACCTGACTAATAATAGTCGGTTAACACATACCTGATGAAATGAATGAAGGAACTGTTGTATAGTAGATGAAGCACAAACTATGTGTCTGCAAGATATATGCAGCAGGAAATCAAACAACCCATCCCAAGGGTCCTTTCATCCACTAGGATTTTGAAGTATGTGATACCATGGAAGATGAGGATGAAACAGAATGTGAAAAGTAGGAGAGTTATTGAAGAATTGTTTTAGGATCTGTTAGAGCAGCGGTTCTCAACCTGTGGGTCGCGACCCCTTTGGGGGTCGAACGACTCTTTCACAGGGGTTGCCTAAGACCATCAGAAAACACATATAATTACATATTGTTTTTGTGATTAATCACTATGCTTTAATTATGTTCAATTTGTAACAATGAAATTGGGGGTCACTACAACATGAGGAACTGTATTAAAGGGTCGCGGCATTAGGAAGGTTGAGAACCACTGTGTTAGAGGCTCTTGTCCCCAACTCCTACTGAGAAAAGCAATTCAATGACTACTCCTCTACTACCTTGGGTTAAAAGACTTTCATTCTTTGAAAAATGCTCCAAGTGTTGGCAAAGTTGGAGGCAGGAGTGAGGGCATGGTTTGAAAATAGGAAAATTTAAATGGAAATAGATATACTAAACTAGAGGCCTGGTGCACAGGATTCGTGCACTGGTGGGGGGTGTAGCCTGTGGGGATTGGCCCGCTGTGGGAGCCCACTGACCACCAAGGGGCAGCTCCTGTATTGAGTGTCTGCCCCCTGGTGGTCAGTTCGCATCATAGCAACTGGTTGACCGGTCATTTTGGTCATTCTGCTGTTCAGTTGCTGGGATTTTATTATATAGGATATAGACCCCTGCAAGCTTAGCTTCCAGAATACTAGCAGCAAATCTTAAACATTCAGGCAGTATATTAGACTTTTCTAGAGAAATGATGGCCAGGGATAAGAGATATATGTATTCTAAGGTCAAGAAAAAAGTCTACTCCCTCGTCAACAAAACATATCCAAACATTTAAAGACAAAACTAGTGTTTTAAAGTCTCCCTCTTAAATCCCTCTTATCTATCTACTAGAGGCCCGGTGCACAAAAATTTGTGCACTCGGGGGGGCGGGGGGAGGGGGGTCCCCCAGCCCGGCCTGTGACCT
>NW_005353629.1:1655878-1656945 GCF_000412655.1 Myotis brandtii
GTTTTCTTTTTTTTTTTTTTTTTATTCTGGGCCAGCTTTAGCTCTGAGGCCTCTGCTGAAAACATGGATACAATGTTTCAGTCCAGCTGGGTTTCAGTCCGGCTGTTTTCTGGGGTTTTGTTTACCTTCTTATTTGCAACATAGTATATAGTTGCTTAGACTTGCAGATGAGAGGCGGGGAACGGTGGAGTCTGCAGCAAGCAAGCCTCCCTGTTCGCTTCAGTGCCTGGCTGCCGGCCGCCATCTTGGCTGACAGTTAATTTGCATATACTCACTGATTAGCCAATGAAAAGGGTAGCGGTTGTACGCTAATTACCATGTTTCTCTTTTATTAGTGTAGATACTATAAACATATAAAAAGCCAGTGACTGGAAGTCCAGAATGATCAGAATGACTAGTTGCTATATAATGCCCACTGTAGCCGGCCAACTGCTCGTGGCCCCTCCCCCCAGTCGGCCCCACCCCCGATAGGCCCCCATCAGGGTGGGCTGGCTGGCTGCAAATTGACTGTACCTTCACAATGCCCACCAGCCAATCAGGAGTGAGTATGTAAATTAATCCAACAAAGATGGTGGGTTAATATGCATATGCAGGTGCCAAGCAGATAGGGGCAGGGCAAGATGCTTGCGTCACCATGGTGACGACGCAGGTGTTCTGCACTGCCCCAGCTGCTCCGGGCCTCTGGGCACCATGGGAAGGCAGAAAGGCAGCTCCGGGCCAGAACGAAGGCGGTGGCGGCAGCCAGGGGAAGGAAGGCCCATTCTTGCATGAATCTTTGTGCATTGGGCCTCTAAAATATATAGAAAAGGCTAAGTGACAGAACGAATGTCTGTCTGACTGTCCGACTAGCCAGTACATATGATGCACACTGGCAATTTAAAATAAATGTTGACTCATGCAAGGAAAATTTTCCCATCAAATTTCTCAATAGTATTATTCCTTCGGGAATGCTATGTCATAAATTAAAATTGAAAGTAGGTGCAATCATCATGCTACTGAGAAATCTTAATAGTAAATGGGGTCTTTGTAATGGTACTAGATTTATTATCAAAAGATTGTGACCTAAC
>NW_005353629.1:1657620-1663561 GCF_000412655.1 Myotis brandtii
CAATTTATATATTATTTTCATATACATTTTACTAATTTTATTTCATCTCTGACACTTCTATTATAGAGAAAGGGCGAATAACAATATTAAATATTTTGTATTTTAATTTTATAATACTATATTATATATACTATTTTGACATGTAATTTTTTGCAGTAATGTAATTGCTGCACAAATCTTTCTTCTACTTAATTTCCTTTCATTGTGCACGATTCTGTGCACCAGGCCACTAGTTAATGGATAAACAAGGATCTTCGAGGGAAGCAGAGAAAATAAGAAACCAACACAAATAGAAATAGGAACATAGGAGGAAGAAAAGTATGCAAAGCAGCATGGGGCAGGGGAAGAGATAAGCAAGGAAACCAGCTACAGCTGGACTCCAGGGAGCTCTGGAACAAGGGCTGTAGCTGAAGGTATGTTCCCTTGAGAGAAGAGTTTGCACCTCGGAATCGGCTCGTCAGTAAGTGAGGACTTAGCCACTCACTTACTGGTGGTAAGGCTGCTTCATCCCATCAGGCCAGGCGAGTCTGCTCAGAGCACCAGGGGAGTATCACAGGCCCAATGAAAAGAATCAGCAGGGCAACAGGACTGTTTTAATAAATAGTTTAGCATATTTTGCCATTCTAGATAAATGGTTAATATATATATATATTGGTTAATCCTCACCTGATGATATTTTTCCATTGATTTTTGGAGAACATGGAAGGGAGAGTGATTTTTTTCCATCAATTTTTGGAGAACATGGAAGGGAAGGTGAGAGACAGAGAGAAATATCGATTTGAGAGAGACACATGTATTGGTTGCCTCTTGCATGTGCCCGGACCAGGGACCAAGGTCAGGGATGGAGCCTGCAATTGAGGTACATGCCCTTGACTGGAATCGAACTTGGGACCTCCTCAGTCCATGAGCTGATGCTCTATCCACTGAGCCATACAGGCTAAGGCAAAAAATGGAAAAATATTTTTAACACAGTATGGGAGCACAGAGGACTGAATCTGTGAATGTTGGAAGGTCAGAGAGAAGGTCATAAAAAACTTATTTGAGCTAAGACCAGCAAGCTCTGTCAGTGTAATAATTCTGCTTCCTATATGAAGTTATAAATATCAAATGAAACCATGTATAATAAAGTGTTTTTATAAATGATAATAGCTCTGCTTTGCTATAATGAAGATAACTTGGGATGATATCAATAAAAAAATCCTGTTCTTGATAAGAATTATGACTTATAGTTAGCCAACGTAATTACCTTCTGAATTTTCAGATTTTAAGAGGATTCTAAGCCAAAGTTGCTGGTCTCATTATTTTTTACAATTTTGGTTAAGTTCTTATCTGTACTGGGACAAAGACAGGTGTCTTGACAATATAAGTTGACAGAGAAACTTCAAATTGCCAAGGAAAAGATTGTATTTACTTTAAAGAATATTTTATTTTTAATTATATAATAACTAGAGGCCCGGTGCATGAATTCATGCACGGGTGGGATCCCTAAACCTGGCTGGCAATTGGGTTCAATTGGGGCCATCTCACCCAGTCCTGATTGGAGCTGATCGGGCCGGTTGGCTGGGGCGAGGGACCACAGAAAGCTGGCTGACAGCTGGAGGTTGGCTGTGGGAGTGCACTGTCCACCAGGGTGCAGCTCCTATGTTGAGTGTCCCCCCTTGTGGTCAGTGCACATCATAGCTACTGGTCGACCAGTCATTGAGTTGACCAGTCATGATGGTCACTTAGGCTTTTATATATATAGATTTTGAAAATATTTTAAGGACAGTTCAGAATGGGCCTATTTTTTCAATGTAAAATGAACTATAATATTTCATGTAAAATAAGTGCACTTAAGTACAATTAGAAGAAGTAATACCATTAAAAGGTGCCGACATCTTTTATTTTCTTAAAAAAATAGACAACAGCAACAAGATTCTTTTGAGAAAATACTTTGTGACTAATATATTCCCTCTTATCTGAAGCAAAAATTCTCTTTATTTTGGCCCTTTTAGAATTCAAATTGTTTTTTTCTTTACTTGCCTTAAAAAATCATTTTAGCCCTAGCCGGTTTGGCTCAGTGGGTAGGGCATTGGCCCTCAGACTGAAGGGTCCTGGATTCGATTCCAGTCAAGGGCATATACCTCACTTGCAGGATCAATCCCCGGTCAGGGTCGGGGCATGTACAGTAGGCAACTGACAGATGTATCTCTCTCTCGCATAGATGTTTCTCTCTCTCTGTCTCCCCCCATTCCTTCTACTGTCTCTAAAACTCAAATGGAAGAATATCCTCAGGTGAGGATTAACAACAACAAAAAATCATTTCAATTCTTGCCCTTCAATGCAGTAAAAGGCAATGTACTTGATATCCCATTTTTTCCTTGAAATCAATGTATTCCTTTAAGAAATGTCCAGATAATTTATAGTGTATTAAAAATTTCCAAAACTGTAAATATCTTGTAAACATTTGAGAGAAAAATCATATCATAATATGCACATTTTTCATTTTTTCCTGACAACTATTATTCAATTTTAATGATTTATGACTATATTTTGAGACACATTGCTAAATGAGCTGTTGCATTTATGTTTTGAAAAATACAAACTCTCCATGATATCTGATCTCATTATTGCTCACTGTTACTAAAATCATCGACAGTAAGATTTTTAAAGACTGTCAATATTTTCAGATAAATATAAAGATATTTAGCAAAATCTATTTTCTGTATTACATGAGAAGATGGAATAAAAAGAACACTATTGTCCAGGAAATTGATTTTTCTGAGCTCACTGAAATCCAGAAGATAACTTTCCATCAGTTAGGAATAGTTGAATATTTGCCTTAACTTTTCACAAAGGCATGGTACAGTTTATATTACCAATGTTTTGGATGGCAAATGAACACACTAAAACGCTAGAAACCTTCTACCTCTAAAATGGATATGTATGGAATAGGCTATAAAAAGAGTACTTTTAGGTATATACATTTGCTTTTTGTAAAATAAAAGGAATATTTCTAAGTGCAACTAAAGAGAGAATTCAAACTGGGTGAGACATGTAGCAACAAGTTAAACTGGCCCAGTGGCCACCCCTGGGGAGATTATGAGTTTTGTCCAGGGGCTTGTGTTTGAAAGCCAATTCATGGGAGAGATAAAGTATACGAATCTGTGCTTCAAACCATGGAAGTCAGAAATGAGAAAACACATACAGTTTACATCACAGAAGTGTTACACCACCAAGAAAAATAAGAGGATTAAAACATTCTTTCTTTGGCCCAATGTAGGAAAATGATGTTTAGAATGTTTATGTGAGTTCTGAATGAGGGGGGGGAAAGGACTCCTTGGTATTTCATAACAAGTAGCTTTTCCTTCACATTAATTTGAAGTTCAAGTTTAAATTACTCATGTCATCTAGTTGTTATTTCTCTTTGGGTGCCCCACAGAAGAAAAAACTCAAGACGTCTTTGGAGCAATACACTCTGAACTCAAGCCCTGCAGGATTTTAATGAATTAATGCCCTCCTGCAGGTCTGAGCATGTACCCTAGCTAAAATTACATAAGATATAACAAAGCAATCCTCAGTGACTGAGAACTAACAGATACCACAAACATAAGACCATATGTCAAGAAATGTCAGATAATAGAACTCTCTCTGATATTGAGTTTAAAATAAGAAAACCACAATTAAAACATGAGAAAATAAAATAAAAGCTTAAACGACCATTCGACTGTTCGACCAGGTGCTATGATACTCACTGACCAACAGGGGGCAGACCCTCAATGCACAGGCATGGAAACATGGAATAGACTGATGAATCTCAGAGGGAAGGATGGGGGGAGGTTGGGAAGAGATTAACCAAAGATCTTATATGCATACTAGAGGCCCGGTGCACGGATTTGTGCGTTGGTGGGGTCTCTCAGCCTGGCCTGCGGGATCAGGCTGAAACCAGCAGTCCGACATCCCCTGAGGGGTCCCGGATTGTAAGATGGCACAGGCCAAGCCGAGGAACTGATGCATTATAAAGCCAAATGTGTGATTTTGCAAAATTACAAAATAGATGCTCCAGAAATAAAAATGGCGGTATTGTTAAAATGAAAACTCCATGGGAAGAACACATAAGCAGCAGATCTGAGACAACTGCAGAGAGAATTGATAAACTGAGAAATATAAAGGGATGTTTACCAAAAGTCCACACAAAAGATAGAGAGAAGGAGGACATAAAAGATAGGCTAAGAACATAAAAAAAGGATGAGACAGTTCAACATACAATAATAAGGAATGCCAGAAGGTAATAACAGGGAAAATGAGGGAGAGAAAAAATTTAAAGAGATTCTAGATGAGGACTTTTCAGATTTATAAACTCAATGAATAATGATAAAGCCACATCCAGTCTAGATAGTGCAACTCTAGAAGCACAGAGACAAAGCTTCTTAAATATTGCTTTCAAATACAGCAAAATTAAACTGACTGTGACAGGAAAAACTGAAGACACTACAATGATATCTTCAAAACACATAGAAAAAATAACTCTCAATGTCGAACCCTATTTGTTTAAGTAATCATTCAAAACTGAAGTTAACATAAACACATTTTCAGAGAAACAAATACAACTGTTATTTAAAGAACCATCAAAGGATGTGTTTATGAGAGAAGGGGATTTATCCCAGAAGAAATAAGATGCCAGAAGCTGTGGGAGTAAACATATTGGCAAACAAATGGGCAAATGCAAATAAGATTTTGCTATTTAAAGTTGAATAATAAAATTACTTCTGTGAAAATAAAAATCTAATTTAGAATTCATAAACATGTAACAATAGCGACTAGGTGGTAAAATTAAGTATAATCCTATATAATAAAAGCCTAATATGGTAAGTGTCTGACCGTTTGTTTGACCACTCAACCAATTGCTATGACATGCACCAGCCACCAGAGGGCAGATGCTCTGACCAGTAGATTAGCTTGCTGCTGGGGTCCAGTCCATCAGGACTGGGCGAGATGGCCAGACATGCCCTGGAGCCCTCCCATGGTCTCTCCCTGGCCTCGATTGTGCACTGGTGGGGTCCCTCGGCCTGGCCTGCACCCTCTCGCAATCTGGGACCCCTCGGGGGATCTCGGAGAGCTGGTTTTGGCCCGATTCCCACAGGCCAGGCCGAGGGACCCCACCGGTGCACGAATCCGTACACCGGGCCTCTAGTTTAGAATAAATAAGATCAAGGTAAACTAAAATGCTAAATAGCCATTATTTGTTAGTGAGAGGATGGGCCTGTAGTCTAAGAGAAAAAAGCAAAACTACAAGGCAAGAAAAGCATTTATTCATGGTCTTGAATTGCAATTTGGGAACACAGATTCTAGCAGCAACCAGAAAAGTGTCCTGTTCGGGGACTAGATGCAGGGGCTTTTAAAAGGGAAAACAGCCTTACCTGGTGTGGCTCAGTGGTTGGGCACTGACCTAGGAACCAGGAGGTCACTTGTTCCATTCCCAGTCAGGGCATCTCCAGTAGGGGGCGTGCAGGAGGCAGCCGATCATCCTCTATCCCTCTTTCTTCTTCTCGCTCTAAAAAAAATCAATGAAAACATATTTTTTAAAAAATAGGAAAACAAAATTTAAAAGCGTTCAGGTTATATTAGTTGTCTGCCAAAGATTATCATTGGAGGGACATTTTTCTTTTACAAATGATGTTTTCTATGAACACCCCTTTCCATTACAGGGAAACAAACATTTCTTGTACAGTCTTTGTAAAGCACAGCTATTCTGTATAATCCTTGAAAAGTTCTTTCTCAGCAAATAGCTCCCTTTTCAGCAAGTCAGCGAGGTCAGGGCAATTTATTTGTTCAACAGGATGGAGTCCAGAGTGCAAGATGGAGTCACTGTTGTTATCTCCTTTCACGGGAGTATTTGGCATTAGAATGTTATAAGTGTTTTGGTTTTGTGAAGATAAAGTGAGAGAGACTCATTCATTGT
>NW_005353629.1:1663591-1718094 GCF_000412655.1 Myotis brandtii
GGCTGAGGGCGGGGGGATGAGGACACATTTGTAATACCTTAACTAATAAAAAAATAGCAGGAAAAATATGTTCAAGTGATAGAATAATAAATAATAATGACTACTTAAGCAATTTGAGTGAACCCTACTAAGAAGAATAAAAAAGCCAAAAAGAAAAAGAAAGCACAAAATGAAATTACCTCCACACATATCAGAAATGTGAAAGCTAATGTTTTCAGGTTGATTAAAAACAAAACTTGTTTGAAGATTCTGTTTATAGAACACATGACTACAATTTCAAGTAAAAAAATATTGACACTAATGGGACAGGTAACAGATATATGAAAAAGGTCAAGCGTCAATGAAAGCTAGTGTGTATGAAGCACAGAAAATTAGACATTAAGCAAAAAAAATCACTGAAAATAGTATAACATGAACATAAATATTTTGAAATTTGCATGCAGCAAAAAAAAAAAAAATGACAGCATTATGAAAACTGACATATCCAAAATCATATGGCAGATTTTAGCAACTTCTCACAGTAACTGATAGATTAGGGAAAATACAAAAGTCTTAAAAATAGGTTGCTGACACTGTCATTGGGCCCACTGCACCCCTGCCCCTGTCCCTATTCATAGTTCTCTCCTCCCTAGATTTCTTCTAAATAGAAGAGGCTGAGCCACCTGGTTCTGGTCTCTGAGAAGCTGAAGCTGCTGGGTGAGGCCTCAGGGCCGCACATAGGCCTAAGCTGATAGAGACAAGGGATTCTATCGGGACCGCTGGACCGAGACATGCTCATCGCCTATCACTGCCGAAGAGGATGTAGCCTGTCTCAGGCCAGGGAACAGGGGCAAGTCAATGTGGAGCTGAGTTGGTGAAGAATAGGCACAGGAGTGCCAGAGTCTCTGTTCACACTTGGAGCTACGTGAGCTGTCCGACAACAGCCAGAACGACGGGGACTCTGATTCCTGGCACACAGAGTGTGCGCAGTGCATGTTTACTGGATGAGTAAACAGATGCTTTTACATCGATCAGCGGAAGCCCCTGCCTCTTCTTCTGTGGTGTGCTCTTCACCCCCATTAACACAAGGAACAATGTGGAATAACGAGGCTTCACATCGTGTTTGAACATGAATCCATTAAGGGCACTTTTTGCTTGAATTGCTCTTTTCCAAATTTACAGAATGGAAAATAAGCTCAAAGGCCTGAGAAGTTTTTCTGAGTAGTTGGTAAAAAATAGGTACAACATGTATATACAGCAAACTAAACAGGACCGATGTGATCACTTTTCAGCTTAAAGACACATGTTTAATACATTACAAAATGCATAACTTTACTAAATAGATGAAGATAATTTTGTAAAACAACATGGCTTACATATAGAAATGGTTATACTCTTACCTGTACCAGTCTTATGACTTTCCATTAATGAGTAAAAGTTGGAAGAAATTTTGTATCCATGATAGAAAAAATGCAGTTTAACATTAGAAGAATTTTACTCCATTTATTAGAGGATTTTCCTGAGGTAAGTCAAGTGGAAAATTTTCTCTAATGTTTCTCTTCTCTTATTTTTGAGGTAGCCTAGCATGTTGGATTTCACAAGGCTTATTTTATAACTAAGTCAGCTTACAATTTTATATCTCTGCATATTATTTAAAAAGAAAATGTGTCTTCTGATATTTTCAAAATAAACAACACTTTCCATCCTTGTTTCCCCTCAACACCTTCCACCTCCCAAATTGATTCTCACACATAAGAAGAGGCAAATGGACAGTTTTTAAATATAATCTGTCTTGCTATTTTAATGTACTGCTCAATGAATTCAATCCAGAAATTTGAATAAAAAGTATTAGGAAAGTTTCTTTTCAATAGTAAATTATCAATATCAAACAACTGCTAGCATTCTTAATCATAAATTTGAATGTCAGACAGGGGAATACTCATGCTATTACAAAAAAAGAGGAAAGGGTTGATAGTATGTCTAGCATGTACAATGTGTTAAACATTTACCCATTATCAGAAAACTTTCATGCCATGTCAAACTCATACAAATCCTGGGCCACTGTTACTTGCAGTTAAGAAGTTGGCCTGACGATTAGAAAAAAATGGCGACCAGCAGGAAGGTAGGGAGGGAGAAACTTCAAGGCAGAAGTCTACTTGTACAAACCTTGTCCTGGACCCTGGTAGCTGTGCTACATCTCTTGAAGTCTACTGTTCGTAGGACTCTGCATGATTACCTAGAAATCTGACAATGTGTTTCAGGAGAAAATTTAACAATATGGCTATGACCATGATTTTATTTAATTTGCTTTTGTTTCCACTTCCTTTAAATCAACTTTTACTAAGAAAATGATCTATTTTTCTAAAGTGAATTTTTTAATGTAGAAGCTGATTAAAATCTGTTAGATTCAAAGTGAGATTAGAGTCTATGTCAATTTCAATGGAGTACCCTAAGCTTCTGTGTAAATTACAAGAAGGAAGGCAGAGAAATTGGAATAGCTTCCCATACATCATCCTAACTGGTGTTAAAATATAACCTTCCTGTATACCAGAATCAATGTTCTTTTTAAAAGAAAGGGTAGAAAGAGAAGTAAAAATGGAAAAAGAAAATAATTTTTAAGGCTACTATCCAGACAAGGGGGACGTGGCTATATTGCAGAGTATATACTGTATTATATATCAGGAGTGGTTGCATTAAAGACTCAACAACTGTTCTCAAACTATGGTCGCAGACTAGCGCCAACAGCATTACCTGGAAACATGTAATAAATGCAATTCCCAGACCTCACCCAACCCTACAGGATCAAAGTCTCTGAAGGTGACCCAGCAACCTCCGCTCCAACAACACTCCAGGCTGCCTGCTGCCTGCTCCAGCTTGAAACCCAGTGGACTGCACACTGAGGTACAAGAAAACCAGGAGGATGGGAGCAAGTCTTTCAGCTGCTTCCACAGCCCGCTTCACACTCTGCTGTAATTTATTTGTTAACAGGTCCATCTCCCTTAATTGACATCATTTATATCAGCAGCTGTGTCTCTTTCACTTCTGTGAATCGCTGTCACACTCTAAAACATATCCCTCAATAATAGATATCAACCAAGCTAAACATTTCAGACGAACTGCAAAAATAAAATAAAGCCCTAGCTGATTTGGCTCAGTGGCTAGAGCGTCGGCCTGCGGACTGAAGGGTCCTGGGTTTGATTCTGGTTAAGGGCACATGCCTGGAGCTGAGGGCTTGATCCCCCAGTAGAGGGCGTGCAGGAGGCAGCCGATCAATGATCGTTTCTCATCATTGATGTTTCTCTCTCTCTCTCCCTCTCTCTTCCTCTCTGAAATCAATAAAAATATATTTAAATAAATAAATTAAACATTGACAACTGAATAAAAACTTTAAATGCTTTGTACAGTCGCTACTGTCACATTTTCCTTCTGAATATTCTTATATTAATGGAAAACAACCACTTGTCTTTGCATGAGCTGTGTGGCAATACCGACAGTCTGACTTTACTTAGTACTTTCATAAAATGAAACTTGCCATCATTCACCCATTCACATTATATGGTAAAGATATTCTTATTTTTAGATTGATTTTATGAGAAAAACATTACAGCAGTCTCTCAATCGAGTTCTAAATAATAGTGATGCGCTTTGATCACGATTATTCTGAAAAGCATTATTCTATTTTCCTGAAATAATTTGAATTCATCCTCAGGCAACCCAGAGTGCTCCTGTGGCCACTTACTGGACAGGCTGCTGGCGTATAAAGAGCAAGTGCACTGTTGGTGATGTGATAAGGACGTAAGGAGTGATAACTATTTTAACTCTTTTACGTGTAAGTATCTGAAAACAGTAGTTAATGTGAGGCTCGCTGTGAAGCAAAATGTGATAAGTCCCTACTAGGGACTCATTTCCGGTTTGTGGCTCATTCACAGATGGTTGAAGCAGCCATATATTTGATTGTTAACCTAATTATAACAATTCTATTTGTCATTAGGAGAAATAAAGGGTGGTTTATAGATTTGGATATTAACTGTGCTAAACCTAACTGGCTTGAAAAATGTTATTCCTTTAAGAGCTCAACAAATCTCTCTGAACTTTGTTATAGTCATTACCGCTATTACTATTGTTATTATTATTCACATACATAGAATGTCAATACTCCAAAATCAAATTTTCACATAAAAATAAAAATGTGGAACCAAGGTCAATAGTATGTAATGCACCAGTACACAAACAACATATTCAGGTACTGAAAGTCTAATACATATTTACATTAACATAAATGTGAAGTATCTATCCATGGAGAAGTAGCATCATATTTCAAGTCAGTGCAATTACATGAATCACTATTTTACAGTAAAATGGCTTGACATTAATATTTGTTCCTGAGGAATAATGTCATTCTACATTTCATTTCTTTCTGACTCTCCTGACTGTGAATAAGGCGTGGATGGGAGAAATTAATGGAAATGACTCTAATCAATTCAGTGACCCCGTGGAGAGAGTGAAAGTACTGTCAATCGACAGATATTATCAATGCAAAATATTCTTATTTATTTATTTAGTACAGTCTGAAAGGTAGAGAGTGAAGTATCTCTCACCCTGACTCCTCCAATGTAATCACTTAGCCCACCCCCATGGCATTTACTATTATCAGCTTTCTTTGAATATAATTTAAGGGATATTCTATACAAATATAGGGAAGTTAATCAATGTATTTTGAAAAAACAAAAAATGGTTTAATAATATACGTGCTGCTCTTTGCATAATTTTTAAATTAACAATAACAATTTTCTCCTTAACAATCATAAATACATTTTTATCCTTTTTTTAAAAGAGATTAATTACTTTTAAATGTGGAATGTTGCCTAGGTTTGATTATCTCTAGAGATCATTCCTGGAAGAGGAAATGTTGGTCAAATGGCCTGAATATTTCTCATATTTAGAAATATTGCAATTATGCTCCCACCAGGAAAATATACTTAATGTCTCTTTATCTTTTTATAAACATATTTTGTCAAACTTTTCACCATGAGATAAAATTTTAGTGTAGTTTTGAATTTTATTGACCTTTCATTTTAAGTGAGTTTGGCATCATACATAATTTAAAAGAAATATGTATTTCCTTTTGTGTGAACTGCAAGTTCAAATAACGGGCCCACATTTTCCTATGGGATCACTGGCCTTTTCATGTTGATTTACAGAAACCATTTGTAGTTTAGGACAATTAGATCTCTGGGAAATGGGTACGGTTACTTTTTTCAGTTTTTCATTTACATTTTAACCTTGCTTTATATTGATTGCTGCTTTCATAACTTATTAATATTTGACTGCATGAGCTCTTTATCTTATGGTTTCAAAAACTGTGTCTCAGAAATCATGGATATAAGTAATTTCTCATTATTTGTTCTAACAGTGCATAGTGTCCTTTTTTCTCTGTGATAGAGGGTGATTTTGGTTGAGTTATATGTATTTTGCTGGTTGTTGAGTTGTGGCCTCTCTGTGTAAGTGCTGAAGTGCTGGGGGAGACTGCAGAGCTGGAGGAAGAAAAAACTTGCTCCTTCCCGTTTGCTGCCCCATGCCTTCTATTTCCGTTCATTTCCTCCAAATAATGATTGTGCCACTGCTACTTTTTTTGGTATCAATTCTTAGCAGTATTGGCAATATTTAAAGAGCCAGTGGCATCGTGTCCCAGACACCAGCGCTGACCCTGGGGCACTCGGGCCTCTGGTGTCTGGGTCACAGCCCACAGCCCTGTCCCCACGGGCAGGGCTATCTCAGTAGCCCAGCGACACTCCTTCCCCAAGGTCTGAGTTCTAGTGCCTTCAGAGAATTCTTTCAACTGTCTATGGTTTTAAAATATTGATGCCTTCCCTTTGGTTTTTAGTCACAGAAATGAGAGTGCTCCTGGTAGTTGCTACTGCTCTGAGCAAATACATTGATGTTGGGGGCCAGTTTTCACTGCAGAATGAGCATGTTGTTAAGGCACAGGGGGAGGCATGAATTAAGTCAGCCACACTGAATTCAAAATAGAATTACAGGTATCAGTAAGAACTGGTGATTACATGCATGTAAAATTAATACAGATAGGAGAACACCAAACATGTAGGCCTTGGTGTCTATATAACTATACTCACTACAAGTAATGATGGGTGCATGGAAGACAGTCTGATTCAAAGGTTCGGGTAAGAAAGTGAAAAGTGACTGTGAAATGTCTTGGGATGTCAGAGAGCAGGGAATTTAAAAAAAATCAGGGAATGACAAAAGACCATAAGGTCCACTTACCAGAGCTTCCACTAGTTCATTTACAAGTGCCAAATAAAATAGAGGCAGTAACTTTTCCAGGGGGAAAGTTAAGAATCCATGATCTCAAACTGGGCAGGGAATTTAAAAAGAATCAGGGAATGACAAAAGACCACAGGGTCCACTTACCAGAGCTTCCACTAGTTCATTTACAAATGCCAAATAAAACAGAGGCAGTAATACAATTCCAGGGGGAAAGTTAAGAATCCATGATCTCAAACTGATAAATAAGAACATAAATAAATGAATATGCTAATTAATAGGAAAAATGGGAAGACTCTTAGAGTAGAATGCAAATTACTTCATGTAGAAGGAATGAAATAGTGATAAAATCATCTTTTGAAAATGTTAAAGTTATAATTAATTTAGCCAAGGGTCATCAATAGATGCTAAAAATATTAGGTGATAATTTGGTAGAGAATAAAACGCTTACTAAGTCTTATGTCACTTTCTTCCATATATCGCAAATGGAAGGTGGTAACCCTATGCTTTAGAGACCAGATAGACACCAACTTCACATGGGAGCAAAGTTATCATCACAGACACTGAGTGTACATTGATTTGACGTGCCTAATGTGATACTCTGAGAATATAACACCTCTCATGCCATGTGCCTGCCAAAAAGGCCTACCCTGACAGTATTCATAAACGAACAGCGGACAATCCTAGTCTACACAAGAACAGCTCATATCCTCAAAAGCAGACATGTCATACAAAGCAAAGGCTGCTTCCAAATTAAAGAAGACTGAAGAGACGGCAGCTAAGAGCAACGGGTAATCTTGGTTTGCATTCTAGTTTGCAAAAACTCAATACATAGAGAACATTATTGAACAGTCAGCAAAAATGTAATAGGAGATATCTTAATATAAGGTACTAAAACACACGCATTTAAATTCCATGCATTTGGTCATCATACTGCGGGCGTATATAAGTGAATGTCCTTGTTTTTAAGGGATACATACTGAACTTCATCTCTGTTCACCAAAATAACAGGACTAAAATAATAACTTCTAGATATAGACAAAGGAAACATGGCCAAATACTAACAATTGGTACATCTAGATGAAGGGTAAAAGGCAGTGCTTTTACCAGGCTTGCAACTTTACTACAATTTTCAAATTACTTCAAAATCAAAATGTAAACAGTCTCCACTCTAAACTCTAAGGCCTCTGTCAGCAGCCAGGTCTTCATCAACTTGTAGAAATCCCATACGACCCCCCGGCAATGTTTACACATTACTGCTTTTGCAATTTGTACTTCAACTTACTAAATTATTGGTTAAGTATTTTCAAGTAATTGAGTTGCTGTTGATACCTAACATGACATACCATCTGGGTAACTACAACATTTTTGTTGCTGTCTACAACACTCATGACATGTTGCCTTGTATTCTGGGTAACTGTCTAAGACAATGTTCTCCCAGCGGGGCCCAGGGTGATAACTGACAACAAAATGTTAATTCTCTACTCTCTGCCCTGCAGTGGTTTAACGTCTAGTGGGGAATACTAACACAGAAACAGATATGCTTAATGTAATTTGTGAAAATGTAAGAATTACATGGCACATCCTCTGAGGGCCCCAGGGATGGGAGTCTCAATGGAATGAAGTTGGTGAGGGCCAGGTTAGGACAAGCAGGTGAGGCACAAGCAGGAAAGGCTTCCGGGAGAGGACCCTGAAGCTGAATCTGAAGGAAGCGGATGCATTAAGTAGGTGAAAGCTTGGGTTCCCACCAGGTGTGTGAGTAAAGACTAAAAGCAACCGTGTTTGAGAAACTGCACATGAAAACATAAACTAGGGAACAGGGGGTAAAACATAGCTGGTGATAGGAAGTGATGACAGAGCACCCATTTCAACATTCAAATGTTTGAATGACCTCTCACTGATGCACATGGAGCATATATTAGGTTATATTATCTCATCATTCAGAAAGAACGTTACTCTTATCTCTGTCCATGCACTCCCCAGCAATGTTTCTACCAAGGGCAATTGTAATGAATTATTACAATTTAAATGATTACAAATTAAGGTTTAACTCCCTGCTACATCTTAAGCTCCGTGAAGAGGGGGACAGACCTCATGCAGCCAATGCTGCTTAGATTTGCCCCAAGGTTTAAAATTCTTGTGCACCTCTTTTCATGCCATTCTTTCCTTATGCCCTGCTCCCCAATTTCCTTCTTTCTGAAATGCATTCTTCAGAATTTCTTCAACAAGGATTTCTTGATGGTAACCTCTATGTGTAATTGTAAATCCACAATACCTTTAGTTTCGCTTCATTCTTAGAAGTTTAGTTGGTTGTCCTATCCTACTTTTATTTCCTATTATGATATTAAATATTGTCATATTCTACTTTTATATTTATAACTATTTTCTCTCAGCAACTTACAAATATTATTCCAGCTCTGGACAGATGTCTCAGTTGGTTGGAGCATCATCCTGTACACAACAAAGTTGTGGGTTCATTCCTGGTCAGAGCACATATCTAGGTTGGGTTTAATCCCTGGTCAGGGTGTACATGGGAGGGCAACTGATCAATGCTTCTCTCTCCCTCTCTCCTTACTTCTCTCTCTAAAATCAATTAACATGGCCTCTGGTGAGGCATGCATATATATATATATATTTTTTTCTTTTTCTCCATAAGCAGATAAAGCAACTAAGACTCAGAAAAATTAAATAGCACAGAGCTAGCAACCACATACTCTTTTAAAAGAATTTTTGTCTCCAAACATGTATATAGCTTCCCTTCTTGCAGATTCTTTCTCTTCCCCTTCTTATGTCCCATGTAAGAGCAGGAAAAGATTTAAGCTAATGAATCATTTTAATGACCCTCCCAAAGTCTTAATGGAAATTTCCAATTCTTATTGCCATTGGGAGTAACATAGGTAGGACTGTGCAGTGGTTACAGCAAGGCTCTGAAATCACTTGTTTGTAGTTGTCTTCTAGTTCCACTGTTACTAATTTTACACCTTATAAACAGTCTTTCTGACCTTAGCTTTTTTATCTGCAAAATTGGGATAAATAATATTATCTACTTTATACACATAAGAGTTAAATGAATGAAGAATAAAAATTATTAGCAGAAAGTCTGGCACTTTTAATTTCTGATTCCTGCTAGAACTGGCTGACTACTGAACTGGCCAAACCAAATCTTACAGACGTGTCTGTTTGTGCATGGCCTTAAGACAACACTTTCCAAGCTATCTGTCAAGATAACACAGATGGACGATAAAAATTAATTCAATGCATTAAACATAAAACGAAAAACATATTTTTGACATTTATAGATGAAAACTTGAATCTAATTTGCTTATATTGCTTGTGATTCAATAAATTCAAAGAATTAGTCTCTGATTTAAAATCATCCAAGAAGCAATCGTGTGGCAAGGACGATGGGATCATGAGTGTCCATATATTTTTCTTGTTAAATAAATGGAAACATCAGAGATAGTCACAATTCAACGTGAAGGTTTGTGAACCAGGGCTAATTCTTCAGGTCAAAACACATGGGCCTCACGGACAATTACCTATCTCATCCATCATTTTTGCTGCTCTCCAAATATAAGCCTGTAAAATATAAAAAAATGTCTCTTGTGTCAGGTCTTAATCACTGTCTTTTAAGTTTTAAAAATATTTGTTTTGTGTTGTTTTTTGTTAAATGCATAAGAAGAATAAAGTAGAAATACACTGAAAATGAAAAATCTATGATTGCCTTGGCAATGTTTGCCTTCACAAAAGATGGTTGCATGCTTGTCTTCAGCCTCGATGTTTTCATTTACTAATAATGTTACATCCTAGTGGCAAATTCTAATGACGTCTTAAAACATAAAAGGAACCTAAAGATGTTGATTTTAGCATGCGCACATATTTTTAACTTTATAAAATAAACCAATACTTGAAAATTGTGTGATTGTATTTATTCCCACATACTGTTCATATATCAATAAGTTCAGGAAGACTTGCCAAAGGATGATGAATTAATGCTCCTGCCAGTCAGATGTGTCTCCTTTACTCCACCAATTGGACAGAGAAAACAAATGCAGGATTATATTGTTTTGTTTTTACTTAGTGTTTTGCCTGTCATCATAAGCAAAATTAATCTGTGTTATTAGTAACTGTCAACAGCATACTTTGAGCATAAGGCAAATACAGCAGGTGGTTGAAAAAATGGCTAAAAGCAAAAATGCGGAACAAATGATTGATAGGAAATGCTAATCTACTTTTGCATAAATTAAAAATAAATTTAAATGCATGCAAAGCTCCCACAAAGGTTAACACTAGACAGAAAATGAAATAAATTAACCAATATTAGACCATGTGTCTAAAAGCTAAAGTGCTAAATACTTTACTATATATTAATTGATGTGATTCAAAAAACGTAGTTGAATTACTTACATTTATTAAATTTGAGAAAATTAAATCTAAGTAACAGTTCTTTATACTAACACATTTGAAAGTTGTTGCTTTGGCATCAACATAATATTATTTTATGTCATGTTTATTTTTAAAATAGCACGAATTTTAACTGGAAGCAAATTATGGGAAATGTAGATAGGAAATAGGTAATGAGATTATTTTTTATTCTGCTATAATTATATCTGGAGGAAATTTAAGATTGCCTTTCTGGTCTGGATGGAGACCAGGTAGAATGCATTATACGAGGTATCTTGGACGTAAGAACATGATACATGATTATACTGAAAAGTAAATGACCATTTAAAAGAGAAATTGCATTATGGTTCTCCGCCCACTGTTTTCTTCTCTATGGGGTGGGGGAACCACTAGGAGATACCTTCTGAGCCTCTATAGATATTAGTGCATCCATCATTTCCAACCATTCTGCCAGCTACCTAACAGGTGCCTGGATGATAGAAACAAATTTCATCAGTAAAACAAATGCCACTCCAGAGAACCATTTACCCACCTGCCCAACTAGATACAGGAATCTCAAAGGGGCTCTTGTTATTTTAATCTCCTGAAAAATTAAAAGGTATGAAAAAACAATTGAGACAGGGACTTTGCAGCGATTAACTGTAATCATCAATTAAAGTTTAAATACCCACAAAATACAGAACCACATATTGAGAACTCCTTGAGAGAAGAGGATTGGGTACACAACACAGATAGAATTCCTACATCTGCAAGAAGTTTCATGTTGAGTATATATTTCTCAACTTTTATATTAAATATATAAATTCATTTTAACAGAGGTCCCAAAGTTAAACATTTTACATTAACCAAGTTATTAATTTCTCTGAAAAAAATCTATAAAAATTTATTTTTTCCAAATGTGATGGAACTTAAAATTAGAACAGATTTGATCTAATAACAAGCAATGTTGATTCAAACAAACAGCATCCCTACAGGGTCTCTCAGTAATACCAGCGGAAGGACAGGAGGTACACTGAAATGCTTTTCGGGATGTTTGGTACAGCCTTTATCTATACCTGCTCCCCTATCTTTGACATCTTCTTTCCAAAATATTTCTCTCCTCCCAAACAAAGCTTCTTCCTGTTACAGTTCACATAATGCATTTCTCTTTCTCTCCCCACCTTTCCTGCAGTAACTATTCTGAGTGTTCTCACCACATCCAAACTCACTGCGCAACGGAAATCACTACTGTGCTCTTATCACCAGTGATTTTCCCTTGCCCTGCCCCAGGAATTCAAAACAGTATTTTATTGGGGATATTGGCATAAATATGGATTCTCATAACAAAATTAGAGGAGAAAATAACTATATTTCCTGGGGGTTCTACTCATCGCATGCCAGGAGTAGAATGATCAGCATGGAGCTGCCGGGAATGCCAATCATCCTGAAGCAAAGTAATGGAGTTTGTGAGGATAACTGAAGAATTATAGTGGGAACACAGCAGAGGAACAGAACATTTCATTGATGCCAAATTGGGGATTTTCCTCCTAACTAGTATATACATGTAACTGTCTCTGCAGCTAGTGAGTTAAACATTTTGACTTTACCGTTGCTTATGAGATATTTCAATCTTCCCATGTCCAATTTTGTTGCCATTTCTACAGATCCAGGTCTTACGTTTATTGCTACTGAAACTTTACTCTTATATTCTCCATATATTGCATGTTTACGTCAATCATAGTTATATACGGAAAGAAATCTTGGTTGAAAACCTCATTTTTAAGATTATTTTTTTATGCAATCTCTTTGTGAAACACTAACTTATCAGATCAAAATGACCATAAAAATACATCACTGAAAAATTCAAATAACTTTTCTGATGGAAATGATTGTTGCAGGTGCATGCATGGGTTTCTAATTTAGCAGTGACTAATAATATCTAAGTGATAAAAAAGCTTTATTTGAGGAACGAAAATCAGCAGTAGGCATGCCACTTTTGTTCTAATTTAAGCCTCTCATATCCTAGCCTTGAGAGTTTTAATTATGATGTTTAGATACTGAAACTTTCAAATCATGAGTTTTCTGATAACTTAGCTTAAAGTTCCTTCTAAACAATTTTCCTACGACATACACGATTTATTAATGCACTCACTGGAATTTGTGACTGAATCAAAAACTGTAGGAAAGAGAAATGACTGTAGCTATTTCTGGAGACAGTCGTGATCGCTCAGTGGTTGACACAGTGGTTTCTCTGGGTTGCCCACTTCCGGGTGAAGGGTTGTAATCTGTTTCAATACAGAGGACGCTTCTCCCCTGTCGGGTGTGGCCCGCAGGTCTGAGGAGGGTGAAAATTTCCCTCGTTTCTAGGCAGTTAGTGTCTCCCTATATTCTCCTGTGCAGGAGGCACCTAAGGCCTGAATACCTGATACCTAAGCCCAAAAAGTCTACTTAGGAAGCTGCTCTCTTTTGTTCCATAAAAAGAAATAACAACTGATAGAGTCTCTCTCCTAAATCCTACTCCACAAATGTGTGCACCTGAATCTTGTCCTAAGTGAACCTCTCTGCAGGATGCTGGGAGAGTATAGCACATTCATCGACTGATCTTCTAGGTGTTCAATTCTGACACGTGCCAGGTGACCAGAGCTGTGATTGATTTCAATCATAATGGATTATAATGTAGAAAAATAAAAGGGTGACAGAAAAGTTGGAAGGACTGGAGGAGCAACAATCAGGAGTCTCAAACCTCTACTGAATATGAGGCTCAAACACCACTGCTGTGACCCTGAGGTCAGAGAGTTCCTGTTTCCGTAGCAACCACGGGACCAGCACACACCTTCCCCACACCCAGAAAACCACAACAGGGAAAGTGGCAGGAAAACAGTCCCACCTGTCACAGCTTGTTTTTGTCACTGTCAGAGGCAAAGGGCGACAATCTCCTCTTCCTTCTTTCAAATCACATGAGTGAGATTCACCAGCAGAAGCTACTTTTCATGTAGAGTGATGGCCACAAGTTCCTAAGCTTCCTGACACGGAGATGCAGAGGGAACATAGAGGAGGGCAGCAACAGAAGCCTGTTACACGGTAGAGGATCTGTCAAGCTCTTTTTTTTTTTTTTTTTTTTTTTACAGAGAGGAAGGGAGAGGGATGGAGTGTTAGAAACATGGATGAGAGAGAAACATTGACCAGCTGCCTCCTGCACACCCCCTACTGGGGATGTGCCCGCAACCAAGGTACATGCCCTTGACCAGAATCGAACCTGGGACCTTTCAGTCCGCAGGCCGACGCTCTATCCACTGAGCCAAACCAGTTAGGGCCTGTCAGGCTCTTGAAGTAGCATTTTCAGAATCATGGATTTGAATGCAGTAACATGAAATACTCTAAATAAACGTGATATATAGTTAAAACATATTTCTACATTCTATTAAAATATAGAAGGAAAAGGAAATATCAACATGGTTTGACAATTATTTTAGGAATGATTTTTGATTGCTTGATTCTATCAGTTACTATTTCTGATAGTTCAAAAGTCATGAATACTGAGTGTAATTGAAACAAAAATGCATGTTACAGGTTTATAAGGATATTTTTCCACTACTGTTAATATGTTTAGCAGTTAAAGAGAAGAATTCCTCAAGTATCATCCAAGCCTATAGTTTGTTAATATGTTTTGCAGTTAAGGAAGAGAAGAATTCCTCAAGTATCATCCAAGCCTATAGTATAAGTACAAAATGAAAAATTAAAGGAGTCAGAAAAATCTATTCCTTGCACTGATTTTTGCTATGATAAGAAAGCTACAAAAATACATATTCTCTGTAATGAGTGTCTAGACCTTATAGAAGAAAATAATCCTAGAAAAATGTAGATTCTATCTAAAATTAAATTAAAATGATAGTACTCAATTTGAATGGCTGAATATCTTTGAAATTCAGTTTGTGATTTAGAAGTCAGAAAAATACGTTTTCCTGTGGGTTTCATGAGCAGGCTGCCAACAAAACCCCCCACTTGGCACAAAGCGGTTCTACACGCGGCAGTGGATGGAGGGTTTGTGCAGAGAAGAGGGATTAGAGTGGGAGCTGGGCACCAGGCACACAGGAAGTGTGAGTGCTGAGATCCTCAATGGAAGTCTGTGGGGTGACAGGTCGTGGACAGGGGCCAGCCATGGTTGTCCTCTAACAGTGTGCAGCTCCGTCTAACCTCCTACTGAGCGACTCCAATGGCCCTTCTACCCTCTCTCCATACAGAGGCAGATCTGTTCATAACTGCATGCGCCTAGAACCAACTGCATTTGTCAGAAAACAAAATTATCATGAGTAGTCTTTACTATATATTGAATTTTCCAGTTTGCAACTCTTATACAAAATGAGAAAAAAAGCTGTACTTTTCATTTATTCAGAATTTATCAAGACATTCTTATTTTGCAAAATTCCATCAGTGTCACCAGCAGTAGCATTGTTCATTAACATTAATTACCAATATTGATTACGGTTCTATAGATGATTTTAAGTATTTAATTATTCCAATATGTCTTTTAGAGCAGCTATTCTCAAATATTTAAATACTAATATATATGTAATTTTAACAAAAGTATTTGTATTTCATTTTGTATAGATATCTAAAAGGACATTGTACTAGTTTTATCATTGTTGAAGTAAGAACAGAGATTTTTAATTAATCTTCTTTATGCTAATAAATGGGTTTTTATAAAAGACTAGAGGCCCAATGCACAAAATCTGTGCAAGAATAGCCCTTCCTTCCCCTGGCTGCCAGCACCAGCTTCCCTCTGGCACCTGGGACCCCGGCTTCCCTCTGGCTGCTGGCAGGCACCCGGGACCCAGGCTTCCCTGGCAGCCCTGGCTTCGTCCAGAAGGTCGTCTGGTCTAATAAGCATATTATGCTCTTATTATTATAGATTTATTATGAATATAAAGTATTGAATTTGATGGGGGCAAAAACAATTATCAGAGGCTATTTTGGGATTTAACAAGTAAGAATTTCATGGTCTGATCTGTACATTTGGAAGATTTCCCTAGCAGCGCAGAGACTAGGCAACTAAAGAATCTAAAGCAAAGATAATATTTAAGACAATATTTCAATTGTTGATCAGAAATTATAAAGGTCTGAAATGAAATACTGATGATGGGAATGGGCAAAATGGGAGACTTTCAAGAGATATTAAGAATACGGCATGCAATTGGCTTAGGTTGATTGATTCCAAGTTTTTACTTGGGTAACAAGGACAGTGAATCCATAACTCAGATAAGTATGAGATAATCAGAATAGATTTAGAAAAAATAAATAATGAGGCCATTTAAAAAAAATAGTTTCTGTGGAACATTCAGGCATAGAATTCTGGATTGAAGCTATTGTTTTGTCAATTTGGGGTACACATTTGTAGGTGTGGGTGAGAGAGAAATAACTGATAAAGTGAAATTCAGACTAAGTACCATCCCCTTTTGGCCATGTTTATCAAAATGTGGGCCACATACCACCTGTATTAAAACCATGTCAGCATTATTTTTAAAAAGTCCATTTAAAAATCCATCCTACACTTCAGATAAAGAATCTCTGGAGGTGGGACTGAAAATGGGTAGTGTAACCAGTCCCTCACATTATTTTCATGAACTATTGCTTTATGACAGTGAAGACTGTAACCTTGGCTCTCCATGAACTAACCTAGAGACCTTTAAAGAACTGACGGATGGGGTGGAAAACACTACTTGAGTGATTCTGAGCAGAGCTGATAACCTTCTGCAGGACTATGGACACTTCTTCGAAATCAAGAGGGATGGGTGAGGGGTCAGAGAGAGGTGGTGGGAGAGAATGAAATTGAGAAGGAACAGATAATTGGAAGGAGTGTAAACTGCTCACCAATAATTTCACCTTAAAACTTCTCTTAAAGTGTATGCCAGTGATTCATCATAATGTACCCATATATGAGGAGAAATTCTGGGACCATTTACGTTGGCAGGCCCATTGCCTTCCACTTTGAGTGGGTGGAGGAGGGAGGGTTAACTTCTTGTGAAAAACCATTCAAATTTAATAACACGACTGAGCTGTCACATTATTTAAAAATCCTGAAAACTTATTTTTATGATTTTTGATTTGACTCTGGGCCTTTTGTTTTAATTAAAATAATCTATTAAGTAAAATCAGCTAAATTCTAAATCAATTTGAGTTATGACAATCAATTGATACCGTACTAGAGAAGTGTCACAGAAATACCACAGTAATCAAATTGATAACTTACTTAATGAAATGTCATAGAAATATTTCTTTGTCCAATACTTAATTTTAAATTAAACAGATTTATGTTAGCTGTAGCAACACAGATTTGCCAATTTGCTGTTGCAAAATCGACATCATCCCAAATGTTTGAAAAAAACTGTTATAATGCAACAGTGTGGAAAGGAAAAGTTCACTTTCCCCCCATTTTCTTGTAGCTATGGCTCTAACAGCAGAGTCAAAGGGGGGGGGGGCGTGAAGCATGTAACAGGAAATGGCTTGTGTTAGCATTCAAATGGCATTGTGTTGGGGGTATGCTTTTACAAATTGAAGCATGTAACAGGAAATGGCTTGTGTTAGCTTCAAATGGCATTGTGTTGGGGGTATGCTTTTACAAATGGCCAACCAATGAATTGAGTGAATATTCCAACCTGACCTGTGGGTTTTGCCTTTTTAACAGGGAGCAGATTTTTCTTGGCCTCATTTTCTTACGTCCCTCACCTAATTTGTCCATTAGTTTGTGACTCTTGATTCTGACGGAAATTTAATGCAAAAATAAAATCTATTTTGTTGCAAAGCTCTACTAGCCCATTATTGTTTATAAGCCTTTATCTAAAAATCTATTTTGGTATTTGCTGGAGCAATCTATATTGGAACAGCCTGGAGAATCAACCATTTCCATCCACAACACAAGGAGAAAAGCCCTCAGGGCGAGTCAGGAGGATGGCCTGGCTACTATGCAGTTCTCAGGAAGCTAGGGAGGAGCACAGGAATGAAAAGAAAGATCTAGTCCCTAGTCTGATGGTTCAAGAAAATACCTGTGAAATTTACAATGATGCAGTAAATAAGACTCACTTCTCTCATTTCAGCATTATTCTACTTTGCCAAGCTTTCTGGATTTAAAAGTACCTCCCTCACTCTCTCATAGAACTTTCCCTATCAAACATATGTGATCATAATACACACACACACACACACACACACACACACGTGTGTATATATATATATTCACATGCCCTCCTAAGAAATATTAAGTAGAAATAGACAATTGTAGGGAAAGTGAGGGTTACAACCAATGTGTTGGACCTCTTCCTCATTGCTGTCAGCTTCCTACCTGGTTTTATTGCCTGAGTCATAGAGAGAGATATCTCATTAAGTGTAGCTGCAAGTCAAGTGAAAAATGGTATAATTTAATAAATATGAAGAAGTCATAGCCAGGAAATATGAGACTGTTTTTCTTTTAAAAAATGTATTAGGTTGACCATTTAAGACAGTGATCTTCAACCAACTGTTCATTTCTTCTAGTTCTAGCAAACTTATCTACTGAACCAAATTCATTTTTCAATAAAACCTGAATTAAATTTATTTATAAAGTGTTCATAAATGGAAGGGTTTCCTATAAGAACTCTTATAACTCAACTAGAGGCCTGTTGCAGGAAGATTCCTGCAAGAATAGGGCTTCCTGAGGCCAGAGCGAAGCAGAGAAGGGAGCAAACTGCCAAGATGGGCTTCGCTCCCTTCTTTATCTAAAAATCTATTTTGGTATTTGCTGGAGCAATCTATATTGGAACAGCCTGGAGAATCAACCATTTCCATCCACAACACAAGGAGAAAAGCCCTCAGGGCGAGTCAGGAGGATGGCCTGGCTACTATGCAGTTCTCAGGAAGCTAGGGAGGAGCACAGGAATGAAAAGAAAGATCTAGTCCCTAGTCTGATGGTTCAAGAAAATACCTGTGAAATTTACAATGATGCAGTAAACAAGACTCACTTCTCTCATTTCAGCATTATTCTACTTTGCCAAGCTTTCTGGATTTAAAAGTACCTCCCTCACTCTCTCATAGAACTTTCCCTATCAAACATATGTGATCATAATACACACACACACACACACACACACACACACGTGTGTATATATATATATTCACATGCCCTCCTAAGAAATATTAAGTAGAAATAGACAATTGTAGGGAAAGTGAGGGTTACAACCAATGTGTTGGACCTCTTCCTCATTGCTGTCAGCTTCCTACCTGGTTTTATTGCCTGAGTCATAGAGAGAGATATCTCATTAAGTGTAGCTTCAAGTCAAGTGAAAAATGGTATAATTTAATAAATATGAAGAAGTCATAGCCAGGAAATATGAGACTGTTTTTCTTTTAAAAAATGTATTAGGTTGACCATTTAAGACAGTGATCTTCAACCAACTGTTCATTTCTTCTAGTTCTAGCAAACTTATCTACTGAACCAAATTCATTTTTCAATAAAACCTGAATTAAATTTATTTATAAAGTGTTCATAAATGGAAGGGTTTCCTATAAGAACTCTTATGACTCAATGAGAGGAAGACAAAAAAATTAATGGGTAGAGGACTTGAATAGATTTTTCTCCAAAGAGATATATGAACAAAACTGCCAAGATGGGCTTCGCTCCCTTCTCCGCAGCCTCGCTCCCTCCCTTCTCCGCCGCTTTGCTGCCTCCCTCCCTCCCCTGTCCACTGCCTCGGCTCCGTTCCCTTCTCCGCTGCTTCACTCCCTTCTACAGCGCTTGGCTTCCTTCTATGCTGTCTTCAGTCTTCGCTCCACGTCTGTGTATGCAAATTAACCGCCATCTTTGTTGGGTTAATTTGCATATCGCTCTGATTGGCTGGTGGGCATAGCGGGGGGATGGTCAATTTGCATGTTTCTCTTTTATTAGTGTAGATGAGAGGAAGACAAAAAAAAATTAATAGGTAAAGGACTTGAATAGATTTTTCTCCAAAGAGATATATGAACAGCCAGTAAACATAAAAAGACAGATGGTGAGCATCATTAGTCATAAGGGAAATAAAAATCAAATCACAATGAGGTACCACTTCACAGCCACTAGGACTGTTGTAATCATTATCTTTGTCATCATCATCATGATCATTACAGAAAAACAAAAAAACAGAAAACATTGGCAAGGATGTGAGGACACTGGAACCCTAAACATTGCTGGTGGGAATAGAAAATGGTATAGCCAGTGTGGAAAATAGTATGGTAGTTCCTCAAAAAATTAACCATACAATTACCACAGGATACGATAATTCCACTGTTAGGTATGTGTTGAAAAAATTGAAAACAGGGATCTAACATATACCAGTGTCCACTGAAGCATTATTTATAATAGCCAAAGGTAGAGAACATTATATTAAACATAGCATTTATTACAATGAACATTCCAAGTGACATTAGTCAAGTGGAGTTGAGATAGTGCTCGCTCATTGCGATTGCTTCTGTAGTTGAGCTTGATATGGATTTTATTACTGGATTTTATTCCCTGTTTTATCAAATGCAAGTAATGCTGCTATGAACATAGGTGTACAATTATCTTCTCCACACCCTGCTTTCAATTCTTTAGGGTATATACTCAGAAGCAGAATTGCTGGATCATATGGTAATTTAATTTTAATTTTTTTGAGGAACTGTCATACTGTTCTCCACAGCGACTGTATTATTTTAAATTCCCATTGATAGTGCATGAGGGTTCCAATTACTCCACAGCCTCATCAACCTTGTTATTTTATAACTTTTTTTGTTGTTGCTGTTAATCTTCACCCAAGGATATTTTCCTATTGATTTTAGAGAGAGTGGAAGGGAGAGGGAGAGACACACAGAGAGAGAAACATCGATGATGTGAGAGAGACACATCCATTGGTTGCCTCCCCCACTCGCCCTCACCAGGGCCGGAAGGGAGCCAGCAACGGAGGAGGTACATGCCCTTGACCAGAATCGAACCTGGGGCACTTTAGTCTGTGAGGGCCAACACTCTATCCACTGAGCCAAACTGGCTAGGGCTATCACGTTTGATATAGATCTTAATGGGTATGAACTGGTATCTCATTACAGTTTTGATTTTCATTTCCTGGCTTATTAGTGATGTTGAGCATCTTTTAATTTGCTTATTAGCCATTTTATGTCTTCTTTGGACATATAAATATATTTAATGCTACAAAAAATCAAATACATCATTCACTGCTTTTCCTATATTCATAGCTTATTATTTAAATGATGCCATTGCTTTTTCAGGTTGTCTGTATCTTTACTATAGTGATTTACTTCTAGATTAATTATGCAGAATAACTGGGAAATGAAAGAACTCCAAATGAACATCATGAATCACTCCTCATCTCCCTTCAAAGAATCAGTTAGTTTATAAAGCTGCTACAAACAAAACCTACCACAGTTGACATGTGGAGAAGCTTTTATACTTAAAAGCTTGAACTGCTGATTTCTACTCTGATATAGTTTTTTAGACAAACTATGAAAAAATTTAGGCCTCATAGGAAGATGTTCCTGTCCATCAAATTCACAATTTTACCTTCTGCCCCCAAATTCTTTATGTGTTTTGGTTTTCATATTTATAAATTATTTAAGCTAAAGTAACCCACACTCACTGCTGTTTAAAAAGGAAAACAAAATTCATGTAAAACAACAATCATCTCGAGTTTTAAACATCACAGAACATAATTACCTCCTGGAATAATATTTTGTGTAATGAATAGTGTGAATATTTGAACTCTGACAACTCCCATATCCCACTTGCACCTGTATCAGAATAATGCAAAAAAAAAAACACAAGAAAGAAAACAAAGTAAGAGAAGGAGAAAGGGAGAAAGAAACAGGTTTCCTTTGTTGATTCAGTTGGAATAAAAATAGATTGTGGTAAAACGTAGCTTTAAGTAACAAGAGCTTTTACATACTTTTATGCTCATCACTGAATGTGATAAATGCTTTTGAGAAGAAGCATTCAACCATATATGTCTATAAATTGTTAAATTTATGATGAATTTGGGGAAAATTTACTTTGTAGATGACAGAATGATGAAGCTACGTGAAGTCAAGTGCTTTGGGCCAAGGTCTCACAGCTAGTGAGTGGTGGGGTCCGGGGCTCAGGACTTCTGCCTATCCCCCTAGGGCAGTGGTTCTCAACCTTCCTAATACCACGACCCTTTAATACAGTTCCTCATGTTGTGGTGACCCCCAACCATAAAATTACTTTCGTTGCTACTTCGTAACTGTAATTTTGCTACTGTTATGAATGGTAATGTAAATATCTGATATGCAGGATGTATTTTCATTGTTACAAATTGAACATAATGAAAGCATAGTGATTAATCACAAAAACAATATGTAATTATATATGTGTTTCCAATGGTCTTAGGCAACCCCTGTGAAAGGGTCATTCGACCCCCAAAGGGGTCGCGACCCACAGGTTGAGAACCACTGACCTAGGGATTCCCTCACTGGAACATGCCTCTCTGCACAAAATAACATCGTCGCACCAGGCCAGAACAATGACAAAGAGCGGAGCTTGTCCTGACACTCACAGTTCATCCTGCTTGCTAACCTCAGTCCCTCCTCTGACCCTGCTGAATGCATGAGCTCTCCAGGCTTTTATCTCATTGCAATCAAGACCCCGTCAGACTTTCTTCAGGCGTCTTGTTAGAATAAGAGATCAACAAAGGAATGTATGCCCTTGGATTTTATAGAAGGTAACCTTTCATGATTCTCTAATAAAAATTAAAGTAGTTGTGTTATTGAATTATGAAATAAGTAACCTCCTTTCAGCTTTCCTCTCGGCAAGCATTGAAGCTGACACTTCCATGGCGTTTACCCAGAAGCTCCTAAGCTTGGAGAGCTCAGCACAAGCCGCTATCAAAGCACAGGCCTCGTCACGGGCTCCCCAAACCTAATTACTACAAGTGCAAACTTTCCTCCGGAGAGAGACCACTTGCTCTCCAAATCTGACAGGTAGAAATTAGTCCCCTAATGGAACGGAATCGTTCTGCAAATTGAAGGAATTAAGTGTGCTTCTTTCATTTAAGCTCCTTTTAAATTAGATTTTAATTTGGATCCACATGTGAAGAGGTTGATGGCATGAAGCAGCTTAGGTTGGCCCAGAGCCAATTATTTTATATTGCTCCTCTCCAGCTATGGTGCGTCTCTTTCATAACCACTGGCCACTATGGGGCAGAGGAACTCATCCTTGATGAAGGGGCGTTTTCTTGAGAGCACCGTGTCACTTTGAAATATTGCCAAAGGATTGGTTGCTTTCTCTACCAGTAATTTCACTGTCACAGAGACATCAGAGATTGCATAAAGGATGTCTCTGTATGCGATTTTTTTTTAAAAAAAATCATCACTGTTAAAAGGTAGAGGAATAAAGAAAATATTAGCTCATCAGAAGTGCCATATAATAAAGAGAGGCAATTTATACAGCCCTGGTTCAATTATAGAGTAATTTCTTTCTCAAGCAAAAGCACAGCAACAACAAAGAGATCAATAGAAGGTCATTTCTTATAACAGGTAATATACCAGTAGATCACAGTGACTGTAGAAGACTCTGCAGAGGATGTATTTCATTCAATAAACATAAATATACCAGAATTATGTCTAATTATGCTCCAAGGATATCTGTAAGGGTCATCAGAATGTATATGAATTGAGAACTTCAGCTTATTACTCCAATATGTAGATTAATTATATTTGAGAACATGTCACATTTAATTCCAGTAGAAACTAGGTTTTCTAAATATTTTTTAAACTTTCACATGAAAAATCTAAATAACCATGAAACCGCCCAATAAATCTTTAAATACCTCTTAATATGTATAATACTATCATAATGTCAATATTAGTATATTCCATCGATGAAATGGTGATAGGGAAGAAGGCTTGTGTTACTGATAGGAGAATAGGTAAAGGTATTTCATAGGTAATGACCACAAAATAAGTTTTAAAAAAGATCAGGTAGCATTCAAACTGGAAAATATTCTTCATTCTCACTGTAAGCCAAGTCAGGCTATTACCTCTCTACCACGAATGGCCAAAAACTGTGTGTTCCTCGCGACAGGTCATATCCAGAGTCCTTTTTAGAAGAAAGAATCTTCTTACGATCTGACATTAGCTGGGGCTTTGGGTAACTGGGCCAGGCACAAGTGAAAACTGGGACTTCAACAAAGGGCCTGCTCAAGTTAGAGTTTCAATAAGCACTAGACAGTGAGTTCTAGTTCTAGCATGTCTTTGGGTAAGTAGCATTTGCTGATGTAAAGAAAAACACTACATACTATTTCATAAACAATTAAAATGACAAGAGCTGGGGAAAAGTTAACTCACTGGCTTACAGTGAGAAATGAAGAAATACATATATATGTACTTCATTTGTTCATTGGAATTATAATTTCTTTTATAAAGGTCTGTTACATTTTCTTTGTGTAACCAATAGAAATATTAAAAACACATGATGGAAGCCTACTTTTGTTCATGTAGGCTGAGTTAATTAGTCTAATTTCTCCCTTGAAACAATAAAAAAATTCTGAGAAAAATATTTCTTTAACTATCATATTAATCAGATTGAAGAGATGGGAGGGAATTTCCAAAGCCAATGTTGGGGTAGGCCCAAATCCACTAAAGTAAATGAAATTTCAGGCATCTACATTCCTTTTGCCCTGACAGTGTTTACTGGTAAGGGGAAGAGTGTGTGTGTGTGTGTGTGTGTGTGTGTGTGTGTGTGTGTGTGTGTTTTTCACAAAGTGAGAAGGTAAGATATCAAGGCCCAATGCTAACACTGGAGGGAGGTGAACAGAAATTTTCCCCAAGTGAAGCTGGGATCCGACCAGGCTACACAACCAAGGTGAGTGTGGACCTGCTGTGCGCCTGCCACCCAGTAACCTTCCTACAACAGTCTACCCACGGGAAGAGCTTCCTGGTGATTCTGTTCTTAGTTTGCTTTTTTTGTTTTGTGTCATTGTTTTCTTTGGCATTCAATGGACCAAGTATATACCAGTGAAGGTAAAAACAAAGTCCCTGAGAAGCTGTTGCCACAGCCTAGCCCAGAAATACAGTAGATGCAACCTTGTCTGTCATCATTTTTGGAAGAAGAAATTCACTAATACAATTTTAAAACAGTTCCAACAAGAGAGGAGAGAAATTAAAAGGCAAAGAAAATATTTGAAATATAAAAGTTGATTCCAAAACAGAGGTGAGATGCCATTTAAAGAAACCTACTGGCTTAAGAGAATAAAAAACAAACAAACCATAAACTTTAGATAGAGGTAGCAGAGCTAAAAAACAAAGACAATTTTTTTTTTTAAAAAAAGAGAAAGAAAACAAAGGACTAAATCTAGAACATGCCAAAAATTCCTAAGATTTAATAACAAAACCAACTAATAGAACATTGAAACCACTTGTATTACACACACAATCTAGCCAGTGAAATGGATAAATAAATGAACAGAATATAACTCCCCTGGTAGAAAATCAAACACATGCAATTTGATTTCTCACAGCTTCACTGTAAAGCTGTTAGTATACTTAAAAAACAAACAGACAAAAAAACGTACAGAGTTTTTAAATATAAGCAGATATCTAGAGGTTTCTCGCCCTGATTCTAGCTGGCCTAGGAAATTGAATAGACATTTCTCCAAAGTAAATGTGAAAATGGCTAAGTACATAAAAAGATGCTCAATAGCACTAGAAAAATGCGAATCAAAATACAATAAGATACCATCTCACATCCGCTAGGGCTACTGTCAAAAATCAGAAAATATTAAGTGCTCCTAAGTTGTGGAATAATTGGAAGCCTTGTACCGTTGGTAGGAATGTAAAATAACATAGTCACTGTGGAGAACAGTATGATGGTTACTAAAAAATTAAAAATAAAATCACCATATTATCAGAAATTGCACTTCTGTGTATATAGCCAAGAGAATCGAAACTGGCGTCTGCCTAGCCAGTTTGGCTCAATGGATAAGAGGGTTGAAGGGTCCCAGGTTCGATTCCGATCAAGGGCATGTACCTTGGTTGCAGGCTAAGTACCTGGCCCAGGAGACAACCAATTGATGTGTCTCTCTCACATCGATGTTTCTTTCTCTCTGTCTCTTCCTCTCCCTTCCACTCTCTAAAAATCAATGGAAAAATATCCTCAGGTGAGGATTAACAACAACAAAAAAAGAAAAACAAAAGAAAATGGAATCTTTGGGATGTCTGTACACCCATATTCATAGCAGAATTATTCACAATAAATAAAACACAGAAGCAATCAGAGCCTCCATGACAAACGATCTGGTAGGCAAAGTGTGATATATGCATACAGTTTAATATTATTCAGCCTTAAAAATGAAAGAAACTCCTATATTTTCTAAAGCATAAATGAACCTATTATGCTAAGTGAAATAATCCAGGCACAAAAAGACGAATACTATGTGATTCCACTTATATGAAGTCCTGGAGTGGTCAAAATCAGCAAGATAGGTATTAGAATGGTGGTTGCTAGTGCCTGGGGGATGGAGGCATGGGGAGTTACTGTCTAATGGGTACAGAGTTTCAGTTTTACAAGATATAAACGTCCTGGAGACAGATGGCGAGGACAGTCATATACCCTTATAAATGTATTTAATTCCATTGGGCCGTACACTTAACAAGGGTTTAAGTGATAAACTGTATGTATGAATCTTTTACCACAATATGCTAGATATAGCCTTAGACTTACAAAGATGAGAAATAACAAAAAATATCCCTCAAAAATGTTGATGTGTAATGGAGGACACGATATATAGCAGAAATAAGGAGGAGGGAATCACAGGGCACTTCTGCAGGATTTATAACGTGTCCTGACCTTAAGGCACACCCTCTCCAGGCCAGAACCTGCAGCCGGTGTGGCCCTCTGTGTCAGATCTGAAGATAGCCCTTTCCTGTAATTTGTTAGCTGTCCTTGTTCTTCAAGAAGAGGGGATGTTTCTGGACACTATTACTAATTGATGGCTGGGAACGGTAACCCCTATCTTGCATTTTAATGTTCTCAGGCTGCTAAATTGGGTATCACTCATGTCTGACTTTTCATTTTTCACATTATGTATATTTCTGACCTGTCATCAGCTCTCTCATTCATTTTGTCCTTTCATGCTATTCTAATCTTTTATTCTTTTACTATCATTTTTGTAGGTTTAAGTAATTAGAAGACAAATGAACACGTTCTATCTCCCATGTTAGTCAGAATTTTTTGTCTCCTCAAATTTGAACACTTAGGATATTTTTAAATGAACCAATTTATTCCTTCACCACTGTCAAATGGCATTTTGCTTTGGAAATTGTAGTATATTGTATTAGTTTTTTATTCTTGCTCTAACAAATTACCACCACACATTTATTCTCTTACAGTCATGGAGGCCAGAGATCTGCAAACATCTCTATGAGTCAAGGCTGCATCCTGGGGATCTGATAAAAAGTCCATTTCTTGCTTTTTTCAGCTTCTAGTGGCTACCTATATTTCTTGCCATAGCCTTTCCCTCTGCTACAGGACCACAGGACACTTCTGATTATATCACTAGTAGGGCCTACCTAGTCTGATCGCTCCACCTCAAAATTTTAATGTATTCACATCCAAAAAGTCCTCTGGCCATCTACAGTAATCCTCCCTAACCTGTAGTTTTACTTGTTGCTGTTTCAGTTTCCCACATCAACCATGGTCCAAAAATAGCAAAAGAAAAATTCCAGAAATAAACAATTGATAAGTTTTAAACTGTGCACCATTCTGAGTAGCGTGATGAAAGCTTGCACAGTCCTGATCCATCCCACCCAGGTTGTGTATCACCCTCTGTTCATCGTATCCATGCTGTACATGGTCCCCACCCATTAGCCACTCAGTAACTGTCTTGGTTGTCAGATCAGTTATCAGTGAGAGAGAGGAAGAGGCAGAGAGGCCATATTCACATAATTTTTACTATAGTAGATTGTTATAAATTGTTCTACTTATTATTAGTTATTGTTGTTAACCTCTTCCTGTGCCTAATTTATGACAAACGTTATCATATATAGAAAAAAGACATAGTATATATAAGATTCTGTACTATCCATGGTTTTAGGCATCCACTGAAGGTCGCGGAATACATTCCTTGTAGATAAGGGGGGACTACTGTAAATGAACACAGTCATAGGCCGTATAACCCTGACCCCGCTTTTTATATGTGTGTGTTTTTTACCAACAACTGCTTTCAAATGCCTGGAAGATAGAAACTGAGCCTTTGACGTTTCTTTTAAATCTTTGAACAATAGTGGCTTATGTGTGAAAACGATAAAATAAATACAGGTGTCTGTATGAGAACATTTGTATTATGTCATCTCTGTGTTGAAGCAAATGTTCATAATTGTATTTTCATAATTATGATGAAGCATTTGTAAGGAGGCACATGAATCATTCTATAAAGAGCACTAGTGTGCATGAGAAGATGAGGGTCTGACGAATGACTCATTCTGTGAAGAGCACTAGACGGCATGAGAAGATGAGCCTCTGAGACAGGATCTGGGTCACGCAACCGCGTGTGATTTTAGCCAGTTATTTAGGGCATTGTGCCCAGCGTCCCCAGTTTTGAAAATGGAGATGTGGATGCTTGTTTCGCTCTTTCTGTTTTTTAAAGATCACAACACATTTTGGTCACTCTATTAAATGACATTAAATAGTTAAAGTTTCAACTACTAAACAGCACTTCGAAGGGAGAAAACACAGATACTATTATTATTATACTTGAATGATTTTCTTTAAAAACACAATTCCAGTCTTTATGTAGATTACAGAGCAGCCTAAAGCAAAAAGTGACATCTCTTCTATGGCACTTAAGACACTCAGTACAGAGATGGAAGCCAGTCTCACAGGAACGAAGGTGTGCCCACAGTGCAGGCTTCCAGCAGCCAGAGCTGGATGGTGGGCTGAAACCTCACTGCACACCAGGACAGAGCACATACAGTACCACACCAAGCCATCCTCCCATCCACTGAAATTAAACAGGCTACCAACCGAGGAGAACTTAGCCGGCAAAACTGTATTAGGGGCAACCTGCTCTGTGGATTTATTTCTTCCTCATACTTTATTCTCAACAGACACTTCGGATAAACTTTAACCATGATGCACTTGGAAATAGATTCACATTTTGCGATCATGTATGTATCTACCGTTTCGCTGCCAGTGCAGATATCTGCTCTGCCTCCTCCCAGCAGCTCTCCGCCGCTAGGCTGTGTCTCAGCATGAATCTGAATGAAGTCCAAAAGTGTCCTCGAGGAAGCAAAAATCAAGATATTTTTAGACAAGACTTTTTAAACAAGCAAATTTGAGCCTGGAGATAAGCCAGCGTATCTGATGACATGCCTTTACCAACTTCACCCAAAACTTCACGCCTTGGCAAACTAAAGGGCTGAGTCAGCAGCAGCTTTCTCACTCTCAGGGCATTCTTTCCAGTCGAAATCTAAAACCCTAAATAAACCCTAACACCACTGACTTCAGAACTCACACACACAGAAAAGGAAAACCGAAAGTCTTCAACACAGAGTCTTCTCAATGAAATGCGGCATCTGTGAATCGATAGGACAAAAGGAATGATCTCACACCAGGAGGCCAGGGTACTGCAGTTTTCCCTGGGATATAGGTCTAGAAGGCACACTCCAAAATAAAACAATGAAAGAAAAACATCAGATTAAATGAGAAGAAGTAACATCTAAAGAGTGATAACTTCAAAGTCTCGGAATTTACTGGGAAAAAAAATTGATTGGCATGATCTCACTCATTTGTGGAATATAATGAACAACATAAACTGATGAACAAAAACAGATCCAGAGACAGAGAAGCATCAATCAGACCATCAAACCTCAGAGGGAAGGCAGGGGAGGGTGGGGGTAAGGGGAGAGATCAACCAAAGGAATTATATGCAAGCATATAGGCCTAACCAATGGACACAGACACCAGGGGGGTGAGGGCATGAGTGTGTGTGTGTGTGTGTGGGGGGGTAATGTGGGGATAAGGACACATATGTAATAACTTAATTTTTAAAAAAAAGATTTAAGAAATTGATTGGCTGTTGCTACAAAAATAATTCTAAACTTACTCACAGGACAAGCATGCCCAGCAGGTGGAACTTTGAGGGTGGTGACTGGGGGGCCTGTCCAAGCTAGTGCACAGGCGGACCCCAGGGATGGTGTGGCCGCTTCCCCTGCAAATCTTCCCTGGGAACCTAGGCTCCTTCCCTCAGCCTTTACCAAGTTCCCTCTCCAATGTCAAGCTCCCTCTTTTATGCTAATCATGGGCTTCTATTCCCTCCTTTGAGAAGGCTTGCTTTATTGCCCACAAAAAGACCAGATACTTGAAAACAATGACCTATTTCTTGTCCCTTTAGTGCCTCAAAACGTGGACATCCAGGATAAACAACACAGTTTTTAAAAATTTATCTTTATTGTTGAAAGTATTACAGATGTCCCCCTTTTCTCCTCCACTGACCCCTCCACCATGCACCTCCCACAGGTCTACCTAACTACCCTCTGTGTCCATGGGTTATGCATCTATGAATATAAATTCTTTGGTTAATCTCTCCCTGCCTCCTGCCCCTCCCATCCCCCCTTCCCCTCTGAGATTCATCTGTTCCATGCTTCCATGTCTCTGGATCTATTTTTTTCTTCAGTGTATTTTGTTCATTAGATTCCATATATAAGTGTAAGCTCTTATATATATTTTTGAGCTTGATTTCTAAGTTATTATCTAAGTTGTGTAAAGAATTGCAAATATTACGGATAAAATATTATAAATCTTGAATAAAATTGTTTCGGCAAACTTTTAAATGTTTCCAGTTGAATCTAAAAATGTCTCAATTTGATACATACAACATTATCCGTTTAAGAAAAAATACTGCCCTGCTCAGTGATTGAGCATCAATCAATCTATGAACCAGGAGGTCACGGTTTGATTCCTAGTCAGGGCACATGCCTGGGTTGTGGGCTCAATCCCCTGCCAATCAATAATTCTCTCTCATCATTGATGTTTCTATCTCTCTCCCTCTCCCCTCCTCTCTGAAATAAATAAAAGTATATATTTTTTTAAAAAGATAAAATCTCATCTTTATCAAAAAGAAGTTTTACATAATTTACTCTTTTAACCCATTTATGCATTCCAATTCTTCCATACAACACTATCTTAAAGTAATATAGTTTATATTTGTAAATTGTTTTTTACTCTATCATTCTTTTTATAACAATATGTTTATGTGATGAAATGATCTCTTTGCCCATATGCTAAATGTCTTTCTGGATTGAATTTTCAGTACAATATCTACTAGTATACAGCTAATCAAAACAATATATTACAAAGTTTGATTATTTTGCATAAGCAATAAATAATTCTAGAACTAAATCTTCTTATAAGATGTAAGAGGTACTATTTTCTCCTAATTAGTTTAATTATTTGAGAATGAATGTTTTTCAATGCATACATGACAAATGGCTTAGCATCAATTCTATTCCTATTTTTTTCCTTTATGTGTGTAAGCTCTGAGAAAATTTGTCCACATAAAGAAATAAATGGGAACAGTAGAAATTTTACTAAAGAAGTGTCATTTATTTGAACTGCATCCAAAAATCATATAAAAATCTGTGCCAAAATCATCTGATGATCTACTATGAAAAACTATCTTTAATGATTTATCAGCTGACAGATTAGATTTTTCTTCAACTTATTTGCTTCCAGAGAGTTCTTAATTACCACAATCTTCCTTTTTTAAAAAAGCTGTTCCTCATTATTTTAGTTGTAGGCATTAGGTTATGTCCCTCTTCTGCTTTTTGAGGCGTTTCTATTCCCTCTATTTTCATTAACCTTTTTTCTTTCTCATGCTTGGAATGAAAGAAACAATATATTACAAAGTTTGATTATTTTGCATAAGCAATAAATAATTCTAGAACTAAATCTTCTTATAAGATGTAAGAGGTACTATTTTCTCCTAATTAGTTTAATTATTTGAGAATGAATGTTTTTCAATGCATACATGACAAATGGCTTAGCATCAATTCTATTCCTATTTTTTTCCTTTATGTGTGTAAGCTCTGAGAAAATTTGTCCACATAAAGAAATAAATGGGAATAGAAGAAATTTTACTAAAGAAGTGTCATTTATTTGAACTGCATCCAAAAATCATATAATAATCTGTGCCAAAATCATCTGATGTTCTACTATGAAAAACTATTTTTAATGATTTATCAGCTGACAGATTAGATGTTTCTTCAACTTATTTGCTTCCAGAGAGTTCTTAATTACCACAATCTTCCTTTTTTAAAAAAGCTGTTCCTCATTATTTTAGTTGTAGGCATTAGGTTATGTCCCTCTTCTGCTTTTTGAGGCGTTTCTATTCCCTCTATTTTCATTAACCTTTTTTCTTTCTCATGCTTGGAATGAAAGGTCCACTCAGATCAGCTTATAAAACGCCTACTCCCTTGTACTGGCACAGACTGTTGTGTGGAAGCAAATGAGTGAAGGAATCCTGCAATAGATACGGTGAAGAAAGTGGTAATATGCTTCTATCAAATAAGTACTTTGATATAGTGCATATTCCTTCCCTAAGGCTGCCATATAAACGACTGCAAACTGAGTGGCTTACAACAGAAATTCACTCTCTCATAGTTCTGGCGGCCAGGAATCCAAAATTGGGGTATTTATCAGCAGGACTGTGCTCCCCCTGAAGGCACTGTGGGCGAGTTCTGTCTTGCGTCTTCCAGCTTCTGATGGCTCTAGGCACGGCGTGGCTGTGGCTGTCTAACTCCAATCTGCCTGCACATTCTCATGGCTCTTCCTCAAGTCTGTCTTCCCTTTGGCCTCCTATTAAAACACTTGTCACTGGATGTAAGGCCCAATGGGATGATCCAGGACAATTCAATTCTGAATTTTTTAATTACAGCTGCGAAGATCCTTTTCGTCACATTTGCAGCTTTTGGTGTTAGAATATAGACCTTGTTTTTTTTTTAAGAACCACCATTCAACCCATTAGAGTGACTAAGGCTAAAGTCCCTTGGGTGCCTCTTAATATCTGCCACACAGGCCTGGCTAAGCTGGTTGTTTTTAAGAAACAACAGACAGGAAGACCCTTTGACCTAGCTTTCCCCTAACTGCCTAAAAGAGTTTAGATAGAGGCCTGTTTCAGGAAGGGAGATGGCATCATAGGTAACCGCAGTGTGATGCGAACAAGCGTGTGACAGAAAGGGAGGGACCTAGCGAGGCCCCTTTGCTCAAAGCCCTCGCTGTGTCCCATTGTTACAGATGGCCCATGAAACACCGCATTTCCATGTCCAAGTGGACCGCTGCCCTGCGCACTGAAGTCCCAAATCACAGCTCCCCACCTCCCTTCTTAGCTCAAGATGGCATGTGAACCTTCACTGCCCACTGTGCTCAGACCCCAATATTCTCATGGAACCCCCATTTGTATGCAGGTATCAAATTTGGTTGTTTTCTCCTGTTAATCTGTCTCATGTTATCTCCTATTAAAACACTTGTCACTGGGTGTAAGGCCCAATGGGATGGTCCAGGACAATTCAATTCTGAATTCTTTAATTACAGCTGCAAAGATCCTTTTTGTCACATTTGCAGCTTTTGGTGTTAGAATATAGACCTTTTTTTTTTTTTTAAGAACCACCATTCAACCCATTAGAGTGACTAAGGCTAAAGTCCCTTGGGTGCCTCTTAATATCTGCCACACAGGCCTGGCTAAGCTGGTTGTTTTTAAGAAACAACAGACAGGAAGACCCTTTGACCTAGCTTTCCCCTAACTGCCTAAAAGAGTTTAGATAGAGGCCTGTTTCAGGAAGGGAGATGGCATCATAGGTAACCGCAGTGTGATGCGAACAAGCGTGTGACAGAAAGGGAGGGACCTAGCGAGGCCCCTTTGCTCAAAGCCCTCGCTGTGTCCCACTGTTACAGATGGCCCACCAAACACCACGTTTCTATGTCCAAGTGGACCGCTGCCCTGCGCACTGAAGTCCCAAACCACAGCTCCCCATCTCCCTTCTCCTTAGCTCAAGATGGCATGTGAACCTTCACTGCCCACCTGTGCTCAGACCCCAATATTCTCATGGAACCCCCATATGTACGCAAGTATCAAATTGGTTATTTTCTCCTGTTAATCTGTCTCATGTTAATTTGATTATTAGTTCAGCCAAAAGAACATAGAAAAGTAGAAGGAAAACTTATTTTTCTGCCCCCACACCTTCAGCATCCTGCCATTAGAAACATCACATTGGATCTTCATGTGGGCCCATTCAAATTTCCTCTTCATATGTGTAGAGAGCGCCTGGGAAAGGCCCCTGAGCTGACTGTCATCTGAATCCAGCATTGCCCGGCAGAGCCATGCCCTGGAAACATACCTTGCCAGAGCAGGTGTGTTGTCAGCCTGACCTTCAGTTCAGGCACTGGGGTGTGAATTTCATTATCTAAATCCAGTCAAGCACCAGGAACAAACACGATTATCCAGGCACACCCAGAAGTGATGATTACAAAGAAGCCACAAGAATGCACATAATCTCCTTTGTCTTGGGCTTTAGAAAAACTTCCTGGTATGTTGCTGTATAAAATAAATGCGAATTTGCTCTGGGTCACTGTCTCTCCGTCAGAGGACAGCTGTCCCACCCGGCCCCAGCTTTTTCCTTCTGTCTCTGTGTCTGTCTCTTTCTTTCATTTTCTCAATCCCCAGCCACCCCTACTCAGGAACCGGACTGCTCTCTAGCTGCCCTGGATGCGGAAAAGAGAGAAATATTTATACATATGTACATACTGAGGAGAGGTGACTTGGACATGGAGGATGCATATACTGAAGTCACAGAGGTTCTTCTGGCTCACTCTACAGAAAGGATGAAAATCTACATTTTTACCAACAGTGCATGGAGTTTTCTCTATCTCCAATTACTCTTAAAATTATCCAAATGTAAGTTTTTCTAGAGCAGTGGTTCTCAACCTTCCTAATGCTGCGACCCTTTAATACAGTTCCTCATGTTGTGGTGACCCCCAATTTCATTGTTACAAATTGAACATAATTAAAGCATAGTGATTAATCACAAAAACAATATGTAATTATATATGTGTTTTCTGATGGTCTTAGGCAACCCCTGTGAAAGGGTCATTCGACCCACAAAGGGGTCTCAACCCACAGGTTGAGAACCGCTGTTCTAGAGTATCATTTTTATATGATTTGTCCTTTTAATGATTAGTCATGAATTTGAGATTCTCTTCATATTGTGATTAACTTTGGGTTCTCTTCTTTTATAAATTGTTCATATATTTTCTCCATTTTTTTCTATCAGATGTTTGTTTTAGTTCTTTAATTTTCATGATTTTTTTTTATATTCTAGATCTACACAATCCAATTGTGTAGACCCCAGTAACAGATGGCTGTATAGATTTAAATTTAAATTATTTAAAATAAATTTAAAAGTTTCTTCCTCAGTTGCACTAGTAACATTTTAAGTGCACAATAGCAGCATGTCCATCATCAACAAAGATTTGTTGGTTTTTAATTCTTTTTCAGTTTTCAAAGTATTTAAGAAAAAAAAACATTCTGGCAGACAAGTGAAAGTGTACTATGGACCATCCCTGCTGTCATCTGTCTGTCCCCCTTCCTCTCACTCGGGACCAAGCACTCATAAGAAAAGACAAACTGCTTAAGGAACTGAAGACTGAGCTTCAATACATTATGGTCAGAAGAATAGTTCCTAACAAGCTGTTTATATATCACTTTGGTTGTTTTTATTGTTTATTTGTTTCAAGTAAACCATTTTTTATGCACCTAAAACTAGTAATATTATTTCAACTGTAATTAAAAAAATAAATTTACAAAGCGTTCATCCTAATAAGTCTAGTACCCATCTGACCCCACATACAGTTACTACAATATTATTGACTATACTAGAGGCCCAGTGCACCACATTTGTGCACTGGGGGGTGGAAGGGTTGTTCTCCAGTCCTGCCTGTGCCCTCTCGCAGTCCAGGACCCCTCGGGGGATGTCCGCCTGTCAGCTAAGGATCCCCCAAGGGGTCCTTAATGCTGCTGTGGAGGCAGGAGAGGTTCCCACCCCCACTGCTATGCTTCCCAGCTGTGAGCCAGGTTTCTGGCTGAGTGGTGCTACCCCTGTGGGAGCACACTGACCACCAGGGGGCAGCTCCTGCACTGAGCATCTGCCCCCTGATGGTCTGTGTGTGTCAGAGTGACCAGTCATTCCGCAGTTCAGTCTATTTGCATATTAGCCTTTTATTATATAGGATTCCCCATGACTAACATCCCCATCACTTTTTTTTGTACCTGCTAATTTGTTCTTCTTAAAATATTCACCTTCAGAAAAAGTTTTAAAATGTTAAATATCTCCCTCCATTCTCCCAGCTCTATAGGAATATTGTCTTTAGTATATTTTTTGGAATAGAAATGCCAATATAAATTTTAATGAAAGCAAAACAAAAAAAATTTCATTAATTAAATGCCCTACAGTAAAGAGCACCAAAAGTTCCAATCAAATGAATATTTTCATATAAAAAATGTTATGAGAAAATTTAAAATCTGTCTATTGTATTTATGTTTTTACTACTTTACTGCTTGAAAAATCTGTGTCTCAATCTGTCAGTTTTGCTACTTCCTTTGATGATATATAACAAAAAGGGTTTTGCAGACAGTTGAATTTTATGTTTGGGTCTCAGAAAGCAAACCCTGATGTTGATTTAGGGCATATCCATAGTGTTTTGAGAGCACCCTGGTAGATGACAAGATTTGCAACTTTGAAGAAAGAGGGATCTGATTAATTCTAGGGTCTAATAAAATTGACATTTGAGGGTCTGTATCTGAGACAATGTTCATCAGAGCAATGTGTAAATCCTCACAGCAACTGTACAAATTACAACTCACTGAGCCAGAAAAACTTGGTGAGAAAAATTATGAGCCATGACTGGAAGTAGATCCTTCAGCACTGAAATCGAAGCTTGTTTTAAGCCTGAGCTTTGTATGTCTTGCTTTTACTTTTGTTTTACTGTTTCCCCTCATTCTTCCTACTTTTCTGTCACAGGCAATGGCAGAATCACATCTGATGGAGGCAGATGCCTCACTGCTGCTGGAGGAAACCTTGGCTAGAGGAACCTCCAGAGGTGGGAGAAAGGGAAGATGTTTGTCCTTTCTCTGTAGCTCCACAGTTAGCTCTCTCAGCTGCCAAAAAATAGAGAAGCCTCCCCCACTGCCCTCAGGCAAAACCTGCTAATAATGAAACAGATCACAGCATGAATTTTATTTATCCTTTATTTCATTTCCCAGTGCTGCTTTCACCCATACTATTGCCTGTCCTTCTGCCTAAAGTAGGGAGTTTTAAAATATTTTGGCCACATGACCCCTGAGATGCTGTGAAATATCACATTTGACAAAGGGAAAAAATGGCAGGTTTCCCACACTAAACAGCACGTCTTCTGTAGACACATTCTCAGACCCACAAGTTTTAAAATACTTTGGCCATATGACCACCTGAGATGCTGTGAAATATCACATTTGACAAAGGAAAAAAAAAGGCAGGTTTCCCACACCAAACAGCACGTCTTCTGTAGACACATTCTCAGACCCACTCTGCTATGCCAGGACCCCTCTTACGTACATTAATAACTTTCCTCGGCCTAATTTGGAACACTGGAGAACAAGATTCTTCTTAATTTAGTAAAGTAATCCAGTAAATTAGTAACTCAATTACTGCACCAGTAATAAATCTCAAAAAGGGACTTACTGCACAATGTAATGTTTCAAAATAAAACTTTAGCAAAGTCACCTTACCCATTGTATAATATGAGGTGTCCTCCAAATGCATATACACACTTCGAATAATTATAAAGGCAGTGTTTACTAATATACATTTCATCTTCAAAATGAGTTGTCAGCTGTTAAAGTATGTATACTTTTTGGGGGGACACCCTGCATATCTCCCACACTGATAACAGTAGAGGGTACCTTGCAAAAGTAATAGGAGCCCCTGCATAACTTGCTTAAGAACAGCCCGGCTCGACGGACTCCATCTACGCCTCACAAGAGAGAGAAAATCATGGCATGTCGGTGTCGGTGGGTTCTCATGCACCATTCAAGAAAAGGTCCCTGTACTTTCAGAAATTTGGAGAATCTTAGGTATTGGTTGCCGGAAGCCAATTCCAGCATGTCATAATTGCAAGAGTTTCATCAAAAGGTTGATGGAACTTGGGGACTCAACAAGGGCTGAGTCACATCTGTTGTCACCTGTTGGGAATGGCTGAGGGCATTTCCCAAACCTGAAAAGGGATGATTGCTGCTGCCAGACAGCTCAGGGCATCTTAATCTGCATGGTATTGCCTCCTACTGGCCAAACACCTGAACAGCCGTAGGCTAATTCTTCCAATCTGACAATGGACTCTATAGGAAACCCTGACCCTTTGAAGTGTATATCTCTGCCTCGCCTCAGGACAACTTGTATTAATAAAAAGCATGGGGTCCTGAGACGAAGAGATCTCAGTTCCTTTTAGCTAAGCTCCTCTCACCCCCATATGCCTTTTAAAATTATGCTTTGTCTCTGGACTCTTTAAGTTACACACAGCCTTCTCCAGATTGCTGAACCCTTCTTAATGCTGGAACAAGAACCCCAGCATTAACTGGTGAGGCAACTGAATTAGATTATCAAGAAGGCAAATGTTGTGTTAGCCTGTTTTAATGCTTTGCTTTAGTCTTCATGAAAATGGTTAGGCATAGGGGTTAGAATAATACCTTGGCAGACTAAATAACAAGTGTTCCTTTTTCTTATACACTGAGGTTACAACGGTGTAAATTCACAAAATGCTTTGAGTGTGCAGGGCTGAATTGGCTGTGCTGAATACCTAGAAGTGACCAGAGAGACTGTATGTAATGCAGAGGATAAACAGAGGGGAACAGGAAATGGCACTTATTTCTTATAAATTTTGATGAAAAACATTGCCATGTTAGTGGCAGAAAAGGCTGGGATTTTTAAATGCAATTTTATTAGATCTATATTCTTTATTTACATGTTAATTTCCCAAGTCCAACAGCCTTCTTTCACCAGGAATAGAGCCTAGTTGTAGTCCCCTCTGTGATTTTACTTTATACCTTTATGGGGGGAGGGGGGCAGTGGTGCTGAAAGTCTGAAAAGTAGTTGTTGCTAATGATTTTAATTTTGGAAAATGATTAAGCTTCACATAAAGTGAGGACATTAAATTCTAAGTATAGTCTTTTCAACAGTATTTCCATATGTTAGAAAATCTAGGGTGTATCTAATAAAAACAAGAAGTTTCAAGCGTGCTGCATTTAGAACTACCTTTGTATCTGTTTAAGTGATTAGACATTTCACTCTAAAATTTAGTAACAGACATTTATGATTTCATTAAAATTTTAACACAATTTAACTTTGAATATTTTGAAAAAAATGAAATACATACTTTTAGCATAGCTACTCATCCTAAATGTGTAGGTGAAATGCAAGATATGCATTTTTACACATGAAGTTTTATTTGTAATTTTATGTTCCCTGAGTTTTATTCTTTTCCTGTTATCAGTATTGCCATGAAATTATTTAAGATGCAAACTGTAATAAAATCTTATGAGAACTGATAGAATATAGAACATATAAAACTTATAAGTATATATTATATATGAGTTATAATTATTCAAAATTCAAATATAATTTGTGATAATTTTTAGTTTTTCTAAACAAAGAGGCAAAATGTTAAATGGAAACATTATTTCTGTAGAATTCTAATTTTCTTTTATAAAAAAAACAATTATCAGTGATGAAATGTTATCACCTTCTTTCAGTTTTAATAAGCATTCAGATGGAACAACAAAAACAGTTTATTAACTTAAAATCAGAGAGTTCTCAGATTTAATTAAGACTAGTTTTTAAAGGATATAAAGTTCTCAGGTTAAATGCAAACAGATGGAGTTTTATCCTATTCTATTTAATAACAGAAAATTATATGGTATCTTATAAATGAAATTGACCAGTATATTCACTTGGTGGTGGGGAGGAGAAAGCATTATTAAATGACATATTAGGAAATTTAAGGGCAAAATATAATGACTGCCTGGCATCTTCTTGAATATGTTTTAGCCACGTCAGTAAGAAGGTAACAGAAAACAAAGTAACAAATAGTTCTTTTAAAATGTTTAGAAATACACGACTTTCTCATATAAAGCATGATCAAAATCCAATTACATCCAATTAAGGATTAGAAATTTCCCAATAATGATGCTGCAGGAAGTAAAAACACACAGCAAGTGCCCAGGGAGCAGGGGTTAAGCTGTGCCAAATCCTCTAATCAGAGAAAAGGTCGCAGACTGATGTTACCAAAATGTGATTAGGCGCAGGACCCATGTGCCAGCAGCCAATGTTCTCTTGGCTTCGGCATTTCACCGGGAACCTGTGTCACGCTCCAGAGGCCTCACGTCTGAGGGTGAAGCCCTGCTACATCCTCTCCTGAGCACAAAGACAGCAGGAAACTAGGGAGGATTTGCAGGTCAAAACAGACGGGGACTGTAATTCCTACAGCCGAGGACTCGGGAGGCAGGTGGGAAAAAACAGCTGTGACAGAAAGCTAAAGGACTGCCATGTTGGCCAAAGCCTACGGGACAGACGCAACTGGCCCTGGGATGCTGCGGCTCTTCACAGCCTTCCAATCTAGTCAAGAACAATCTAGTCAAATTAGCATCCATCCACACAGGCCTCACATAAAATTGCTGCAGGTGTTGTAGAACAGGATGGTCAAAAGTAATTGGATTTAACACAGTAAAAGCAAAAGCAATGAGCACAAAAACAATAAATAAATATGTATGTCAATGTCAAAGGAGGATTAAGTTACATAGCCCCCCGTTTCATGTGATTTTTCTCAGAAAGAGGAGCAGAAAGATCTGCACTTCTTAGAGACATTTACCTAGCTCATTTAAATAGTAGGGACAGATAGCATTTATTATACTTTACTATCAGCCAGACAAAATGCTACTTTAAGTGCATCCTCTCTCTTTTTATCTCCATTATCACAACCACCCCAGGACATAGATATTATAATTCCCATTTCATAGGTGAGCAAACTCGGCCTTAATAAACAATTTGCTCGTGGTCACAGCTCACGGTATGTAACACAAGGTCCTGTTCTGTAACCACCGCCCATGCTGGAACATGCTGAGTCTGATACCGATTATTTTATAGACACGCTTTGCCCTGATTACAATTTATTGCCACTTATGCTTTGAGCTTCACCCTCTCTTTTCTCCATAGATTTTCTTTCATGACTACCCTATTCCATCCCATTATACATTCTTCCCTTTTTTTATGAAGCTGCTCTCTATTTCCCACTCTAGTATCTCTACACATTTATACCCACTCTTGCCAAGAAACACACACCCCTCATATTACCTGGTCTACTTTGCATTTTCTGACCATGAAGATGTTTACTACTAGGCTTCTCTTTCTTGTCAAACAAAAGGCAAAGCCACGGGCAGGCTGTAGAAAATAGGAGGACACTTAAGGGCCAGGCTACCAGGTTCGGCAACTAATAGTACAAGCTTTGGAAACAGGAAAAAGAAGGCAGAGGAATATTTACTCTCAAACAAATTATTTTTAAAAATCAAAATTCCATGATTGGAGGAAAGAAATGTCTAGATTGAAAGGTCCCCGAGAGTTCTGTGTGTTAGGTGGAGAGAGAAAGAGGACACCAAGGCACACTAGAGTACATTTTAGAGTGCTACGGAGAAAGCAGAGGTTCAAAATGCTTTGTCAATGAAAAACTGCCCCCAACTCTTGATAGAAACTGCAAGGCAAACTTGATTCAAGATTACTGGCATGTAGGTGGAGAGTACTGAGCTTAGAGAAGAGACAGTGACTTTAACTCCACGGGAACGACATGCCGGAAGGAGGCTCCTGGAAGGTGGGGTTCTGGGAAGAACTGGAGGAGTCTGGGGGTGGGGGGGTGGTCACATGTGTGATTAGGCATCTGGGTTTGCTAGTTGGCACTTACAAAAGGGTTCCCGCCTCCCCAAAGAGACTGAGATACATGCATGGGACGGCTCCCAGGTCCTTGAGAAACACATTTATGGGCTCCACAAGGTTTACCTCTCAAAGGGGCAGAGAAAGAATCCATAATTGCAAGTTTTCTACAGTAAATGCTCTAAGAAACGGGAGATTAGAAGCCTGTAGTCAAGAATATCCTCGTCTAAAAGTTAGTCAAGCTGAGAGGAAAATTCAGGTCCTCTTGGTTAACTTACAAAATGGAAACTAGTTAGATTCTCATGTTTGGGTATTCAAATGATTGGGGATTTCCAGTGAGAGCTAGAAGACAATGACACAATGTCTTAATTCTGGGAACAAATTTGTTTCTAACCTTAGATTATATACTGACAGAGCCATGATATCAATCAAGTGTGACAGAGAATAAAGAAATGTCAGACATGTAATATTTCAATGAAGCTTGCCATCTATAGGAATCAATTAGTAAATGTGATCCACAAACATAAAAGAAAAAACAGGTAAAGCATAAGGCACAGCATCCAGAAATTAATAGATGGAACACACACACACACACACATACATACACACACACACACACAAACACACACACAGCACAATTACCAGTGAACTAACAAGGGGAAAAAGGCACTAGAAAAATATGTTTCTGAGTAGAAAATAGACAATATCTGAAATATGAGATTTTCAACTTTGTTGGAGAGTTTGGGAAGTAACTGATTTGCAAGTGATCCTCGGGAAGCAAAAAATGATGCAATTCAGAACACAAACTCCAAAGAATACTAAAATATATTTTAAATAGAAAATATATCTTAACATACAACATGGCTCTACTGTGATATTACATTGTAAACACTAAATACTGATTTATCAAAAATGTGATAATGAAGGTCATGAAGAGAAATCTCTTAGTTTCCCTTCTAGGAAGTCAATGAGATGAACACAACTGCCTATGGATTTAAAAACTGAGAATGAGAAAAACAGAACATAAACTTGTTACCTTAAAATAAAAACAATATATTTTATTACTACTACTACCAACATTTTAGTAGTAGTATAAACCTTATAATAGCACTTGTCATTAAAAAAATAAAATAGTATGTACTGTATACATTTTAAAATGAGAACTCTAAAGTTCTATCTTAAGCACATAAGCATACAGTTATGCAAACTTGTACCCATAAAGATGCTCTTTGGAGCCTGGATTTAATAGTGAAAAGGAAAATTTAAATGCCCAACAAGATGGCATTGGTGAAAACCTAATTATATATAATGGGATATGATGAAGCTATTAAAATAACATTGTAGAAGACTATTTAATGGTATGAATGTTTATTATATATTGTTAAGTGAATACAAAACATATTATAAAACAGTGTGATTTCAATAGCAGTTGTTAACATTTGTTGATTCCTTTTTATGTGCTAGGCACTGTATTAAGTGCTATAAATGCATTTTTCTCATTTCCTCTCCATAATAGCCCCATAAAAGAGATAATGTTGATGAGGTTAAGTGACTTTATTTATTTAATATTTATTGATTGATTTTAAAAAAAAGAGAAGAAGGGGGGGAAGGGAGAGAGAGAGATAAAGAAACATTGATTTGTCGTTCCAATTATTTGTGTTTTAATTAGTTGATTCTTGTATGCGCCCTGACCATGGATGGAACCCGAAACCTTGGTGTATCAGGACAATGTTGTAACCCACTGAGCTATCCCGCTAGGGCAAAGTTAAGTGAATTTAAACAAAGTTATAAAATATGTGCAATAACGGTTCTTTCTGAGTTTTAAAAATAAATAACATTGAAATACATAAGCATATGTGTGTGTGTGCTTGTGTACACACACATATACAGTGTCAGCAGTTATCTCTGATGGTAGATAGAGTGATATTTTCTGGTTTTGGCTTCCCTGAGAGATTTTACTGGTTAATGGAAAATGACAAACTTAGGGCTGTCTTGTCCCCTGGTTCTGCTCCACCAGGATGGACTTGCCATGACTGCTTGCCTAGTTCCAGGCTGATAGAACAGCGACTCAAAATCAGGTTCCCCTCCACAACCCTGGGCCCCACATTGCCTACACAGGCATGGATGTTCTTAGTTCACTTTAATTAATGTTATTAAGATATAGGAATACATTAATATTTTAAAATCATTACCCCCATTTCACATGTAGGGATGATGTGACTACTAATTAGAAATGTACCCTAAAATGCCTATGAGATTAAAATGAATAACTCCTTTGGAGTTTGAAAGATACAAGCACAACCAACACGAAGATTGACGGGAAATACGTCTGACTTCCATGTTTTCCTGGCTGTTTAAACCTTCCTCTATCATCTTCCCTACGAGAACTGTTCAAATGTAACTCGCTAAATATGTTTTTTTCTTTTTGGAAAAATGTGAATACAAAGATGAACACACAAGTAACACGAAGATTGACGGGAAATACCTCCGACTTCCATGTTTTCCTGGCTGTATAAATCCTTCCTCTATCATCTTCCCTATAAGAACTGTTCAAATGTAACTCACTAAATATGTTTTTTTTTGGAAAAATGTGAATACAAAGATGAACACACAAGGTCCTTTGAAAGTGTAATTCCCAAGGTATCTAGGGAGATTTCCTTCTTTCTAGCTGTAATTATTGCTTTGAAATTTGAGATAACAGATCATTAGATTTCTACCTTATATTCCTGAATTCACACTTACATGGGACTAAGTCAGTTATTTCCCAAAGAGCTGCATAACAATATTTTTACCAGGTGTACAAATCCTACTCTCTCCCTGTCATTCGTTGGCTAGTCTTTCGATGTTCATTGCTACACACATCATTACTACAGAATTACAGATTTTCTTGACTCTGATTTAGCCAGTCTTCATGTCTCATAATCTAGCAGTCACCACAATAAGAATTATTGAACATTCCCTCTGTGCAAAATCCTGTCCTATAATGTGAAAGGCAGAAGGTCACTAGGGGGATGAAACACTAATTTCCTTCTGTCAATGACATTCCACTCTAATTGGTTTATAAAATCTCTGCTGTCTTAGTGCTTAGCCTGGTGCCATATCAGTTTCTGTTTTAGTATTAAATATATAGAAATTACCTAGATTAAAAAATGTCAATAGCTTTTCAAGGTGTTTTTTTTGTTGTTTTTTTAGAATTACCCATCATCTAACAGTTATGATTTTTTTTTGGTCTAGAGTTTTCTGAGACAAAGACTTTTGATATATAGAAATATGCACTTACATTCAAACCTGGAATAGAAAAAATGTCAACAGGAAATAAAATGTACTGAGGAGAATAATTACCATATTTGGACTTTATTACCTCACTTTTTAGAGATTGATGGACTTCAGAAATTACTTAGTCCCGTATCCTTTTTTCTTATGAGAAAAGTGAGGCAGGAAAACTAAGGGAGTGTTGTTGTTTTTTCAAGATCACGTGGCTGGCAGAGTATGAGTAGAAGTCAAGGTCTTGTTTCCAACACAAGTCTTTAGAATGAGTTTGGGCTTTAAGAAAGGCAAACAGATAAGCATTTAAAGAGAAAATACTTAGTTAAAGGGTCGATTGAATATTGCGGGTACTTGCTGTGTAATTTGGTTAGAACATGGCCAATGTATCGCTGCTGTTTTAAGCGCTGTTCTCAGGGGACGAAGCTCCAATCACTTATGGGGAAAGGCAGATATAAACTGCAACCCCAACTTTAACCAACTGGGCAGCAAATGCAGGGGGCCCAACATAGGTCATTGCTACTTAAAGCCATGATTCCTAGCAAAAATGAAGCTTCACAAAGACCACATTGGTGAGTAAATACTAATTCCTTAAACAGCAAAATAAAATGTATCCTAACTATTAAAGTGTATTTCCTACATATATGGGTTTACCCAGCATTTTGTGCAGAAGAAAAGTAATACGGAACAGGGACTTGCAAAATACATGGGAAGTAGTATATTTTACACTGTGGAGAGCCAGGAGGAGAGATGGTCAAATATACTTTTCTGAACCCTGCAATGTAGTGTGCACTATGTATAAATCATCCTTTTAATTGTGAACATTTTCTTCGTGGGATGTTAACTTGCTTCTATTTTTAAAAGATAAATAAATGGTACACAATACATTATTTCTGTTACTTGTACACAGAAATAATTTTAAAAATTTAGCAAATTATATTTAAACATATTTACAATAAGATTTAGAATTTTCCATTTTCTTTAGAAAACAAACCATATTGTCTTTTTCAGAACTATCGTTTTTATTTAATATAAAATTTTAAGCCTCATTCATTTGGTGCAAAGTTGCTGTTACCTGATTACAGCGTGACAGAACATGTAAATCTGTACATGGCCTGGGCTATTGGTTAAGCCGTGAAGGACGGGCAGTCAGCGTGACAAGGTGCTGAAACGCACCTGCAGTTATTTCATGCCTCACTTTCCCCTCCAGCCCCGTTACTGCTCGACAGCCTACAGCTCTCACTCACTCGCCTTCAGTCTTGAAAAGCTAAAGGTGTCCAGTGCAAGTTATTCGTTGGTTAACAAACTCTGAAGCATTTTAGAATGTCCTCTGATCATTATCGTGCATATCCATGCAGAGATCAAAACCTACCCCAAGAATACCTGTGCGGTTGGTTGTCTTCTTCCCATGAGGTAATTTCAAATAACAAGTCTCTAGGCTTTAAAGTGCTTTTCACATGCTGAGAATTACTTATGAGAAGAAAGAAAAATAAATTCACTTCCCAGTAGCAATTTTACTCTCTCACCAACTCACAAGTTTATTGTTGTTTTTTTTTTCAGGAGTAGATACTCCTGAATATTATATTTACTATTCATATTTTTTCAAATGCTAGGTTGACATTTTAATTTATTGATGATACAGACACAATAATTTATTTTCCAATGTTATCAGAAACTCAAACCTTTATTTATATTTTATGATTACTTTTCTGACATTTTGATCTTCTCAAAACCAAAAAAATGGCTTTTAAAAATAGAATATCTTACATTATTTTATTATGAAAATGCCAAAAGATGTAGATTGCTTAACAAAGGGCAAAACAAAGGGCAATGTAAAAATTCTTTATTAGATGAACCTTAGAGAAAATTGAATCCTTCGAACTCATATTAAAGTGCAGTCTGGATATTAGATAAGCTAGCTATTGCATTACCCATGCATTCTACTTGTAAATAGGAGTAAAATAGATTCATGTTGTTATTACCTTGGATCAAATTATTTTAAGTAATATTTTATTGTTATTAAACACAAATCAAAACAGTGGTTAAGAGCCTCCTTGTTCTTTACCTTTGTATTTTACAACATTTATACACGAGTTTGTGATTTGGGACCAAACAGGTAGGAGTTTACCTTTCTCAGAGGTAGAAAGATAGAGGGAGGGCTAATCCTCCTTGTAAACATATCTATTTCCAGCATCTGTGCTATTTTCCTTTCACCATATTATTCCCACATAGACTCTCCACAGTTCTTCATGGCCTGGCTGGCTTGGCTCAGTGGGTGAGCATCGACCCTACGAACTAGGAGGTCACAGTTCGACATCTGGTCCGGGCACATGCCCAGGTTGTGGGCTATGGGCTCGATCCCCAGTGTGGGGTGTGCAGGAGGCAACAGATCAATGATGCTCTCTCATCACTGGTGATGTTCTCTCCCTCTCCTTCTCCCTTCCTCTCAGAAATCAATAAAATATATATTTAAAAAAATAAAGTTCTTTATGGATTCAATTCTGTCTATGTTAAAGGGAATAAGCAAAAAACAACAACAATAAAAATCAGACACAGACAAGAGTATGGTGATTGCCAGGGGTTGGGGAGTGGCAGAAGAGGGCAAAGGGGGAATGAATGGTGGTGGAAGTTTGCTTGACTTTGCCTGGTGAGTGCACGATGCAATGTGCAGAAGATGTGTTATAGAGTTTTACACTTGAAACCTGTATGGTTTTATTAACCAAAGCCACCCCAATAAATTTAAATAAATAAATAGGAAATTTAAAAAAGCATGGAAAAGATGGTGATTACCCCCAACCATGGAGCATCAGAGGATAGAAAGATAGATAGAGGAAGGGACCAGATTCCTGATGGGCTCACTATTTGAAGAATGAAAGATTTTTAACAAAATTTAATTACATTTAAAATGTTTTCTTTAACACTGTAACTCCATATGTGAGAGTGTATCCTAAATCCGTGCATTCAACATATATGCACTCACACGCACAGACACAGTTCTTCTATTATTTTTCACATTGTGATGTCCAGTTGCTCATATGAAAGTCAATATAGAGAGGAAAGATGATTTTCCTATGCAACCCCATCCAACTGCAAGCATGCCCTAGTGCCGTGGTCGGCAAACTGCGGCTCGCGAGCCACATGCAGCTCTTTGGCCCCTTGAGTGTGGCTCTTTCTAAGCCTTAGGAGTACCCTAATTAAGTTAATAACAATGTACCTACCTACATAGTTTAAGTTTAAAAAATTTGGCTCTCAAAAGAAATTTCAATGGTTGTACTGTTGATATTTGGCTCTGTTGACTAATGAGTTTGCCGACCACTGCCCTAGTGGGTAGGAATATTTAAAATGTACCTGGCCTCCTGAGAATAAGAAATCTTCTGAGGCACATATTACAGTTTATGCTCTACAGTGCTTGCTTTTCAGTGAGAAGGAAAGAGATATCAATGTTTAAACTTAGGTATATTATTATAATAATAGAAATAGAAGTTTTTTTTGGGTAAAGTAAGGAAATAGAAACAATAATCAATCAAAAGAGGTCAGGCCCAAGCCGGCTTGGCTCAGTGGATAGAGCATCAGCCTGTTGACTGAAGGGTACCAGGTTCGATTCTGATCAAGGGCATATGCCTGGTTTGTGGGCTCGATCCCCGGTAGGGGGCGTGCAGTAGGCAGCCAATCAATGATTCTTTCTCATCATCGATGTTTCTATCTCTCTCTCCTTCTCCCTTCCTCTCTGAAATCAATAAAGACATATTTTTAAAAAAGAGGTCAGAAAAGAAGAAAAAAAAGTAAAATGTAGTACATATAATTTCAAAAATAAATGGCAATAATAATCTCTAATATATCAGCAACTACAATTAATATTTTAAATAACATTCTCCAATTAGAAGAAAAGGACTCTTAGATTGGATTTTGAAAAATTCAACTTTTTACTGATTACAACTAGTTAGTAAAATAATACTTAATAAAAATAACAGAGAGCTAGAAGATAAAGAAATTTAAAAAGACATGTTTAATAAATGTAAATAAATTGGAAGGTCATGATAGAATTCTATAGCATTTAATGTTAAATAAACTATGTATATTAAAATACAATATTAATGGAAATATACCATAGAATACTATTTTATTATACTTATATATGTATTTTTGTTTACATATAAACATTTTGTACTTTTTATTTATGTATACACACATTTTGTGGGTATGTAGTTACTATAAACATAAATGGGAATATACATAATAAATTTATGATAGCAAGTGGCTCTGAGGAGAGAGGGTTGAATATTCAACTACAAATATTGAATAAGGAGTATTTCAACTTTCTGATAAATCATAGTGTAAGAACAGTAATACCTACTAATTTTGGCAGAGGGGTGAATGGATATATACAAGATGTTCGCAGTGAATTTCTCTGTTTTTAACTTATTAAAATTAAATTAAATAAACAAGTGCATGAATTCCCTCATCTAAGGCTTAATTCTCTGCAATGCCTTAACACAATCATAGGAACCCCTAAAAGTCAGAGCAAAATATTTATTCAAGTAACTCCCATATATACTTCAAATGCTTCTCTCAAATCACTTCTTTTTAGAAGAATTCTTTCAGTCCCAGTATCAGTTTAACTATCTTGTGAAATGGCAAAAAAAAAAAACACCGCAATTCAGCTACTTAGAGCAAAGAAAATAGAAGGTGGGGAAAGAATATGTTGGTTCAAATAACTTGGAGTAGCTGAAGCATTGGGGACGAATCTGACTTTAGGCCCAGGTGCACTCGGGGTGAAAATAAGGACGGCTTCTTTCTACCTCGTGGCTCTACCTTTTGTTCTGCTGACTTGATTTTTAAATATCTCAACTATGACCCTAACTGTCTGAAGCAAACGGGCATTCTCCAAGCTTCAAATCAATCACAGAATAAAGAGGAAGAGGTTGTATCAGGTGCCCAGCCAAATTCTCACAGCAGCAGATCAACTGCCTGGGAAAGGGGGTAGGAGAGCCACTCACTGCAGGGACAGGCTGGAGCGGACACCCACAGGACTGTGCCTGAGCTAGTTCTCCCTGCCCTGCTTCCCCCGTCTATTAACACTCTCCCATGGTAGTGCTCCATCATAAATAACTCACCTAGGAAGCCTTGAGTCAGGGTCGGATTTGGGGGAATGATGCTTCCCAAAGAGTGAAAGGAGACTATCTGATAACAAAGCCTCCTTTCTGGAGCAAGAGCGAGATAAGCAATGTGAAACACACTGACAGGGCATGCGTGGGGTTCTCTCTCAAGCAAAACTTGGAGGAGCCCTAACCGGTTTGGCTCAGTGGATAGAGCGTCGGCCTGCGGACTCAGGGGTCCCAGGTTTGATTCCGGTCAAGGGCATGTACCTTGGTTGCGGGCACATCCCCAGTAGGGGGAGTGCAGGAGGCAGCTGATCAACAAAGCCTCCTTTCTGGAGCAAGAGCGAGATGAGCAATGTGAAACACACTGACAGGGCATGTGTGGGGTTCTCTCTCAAGCAAAACTTGGAGGAAAGTTAGTTCTGAAGTGTTTTAGGAGGGAACAAGATTCAGGTAGGTCCTTGATTGACTGTGAAAGCAAAATATTTGCTCTGTGTAATGCAAAATAAGAACTAAAATTATACTAAGTTTTGCAAGCCCCATTCTCTTGCCTTTTTAATAATTGAATAATATGAATCAGTGCTTCTCTTATTTTGTGCTTAAAAGAGGTGAAAACCCACCCTTAGTGCACCCACCCTTATTTTAGATTAGTACTCACTATATGAATAACATTCAAACATTTCCATTATATTTCCCAGAAATGCAGGCAGTCAAAATAAAAATATTTCTACTGATATTGAAATATTGTCCTACATTCCCATCTTTATTGTTAACACACTTTAAATGTTACAACGTCACCATTGGATGGCAATATTGCTTGTTATTTCTCTTTCAGCATTCTAATAAGCATTTAACTAGTGAGGAAATAATTACACTGCCTAAGAAATAAGGCTTGTTATTCAATTTTATTTATGTGGGTTATTTTAGTTTATACTGGCATGCCATAATGAAATGACATGCAGAATCAGGTTCCCCTCCAGACACTTTGTGTAGTCTCAGTAAAGAAGTAATAGGTCCAAGATTCTTCTTTCTGAATAGAACATGAGGTTATCTGTCGTACCCTGAGCCTGACTCTACTCTTAATATTCTGTTATGGCTGAATACTCTGTGCCCCAGTCCTCTCAAAGGCAAAACTGCCCCAAAATAAGGACCATCTGACAAGATTGTTAAAGATTCTTTGCTATGAATCATTAAAATCTCAATTCCTTGAAAATCACCTTTGCTCAGTAAGTATTGTTAGAATGGTTTGAATTAATAGACATACATTCCAAAGAAGAAAATTTATAATAGGTAACTTCAATAGCTGTAAGTTATGTTCTGATTGGTGGATCACCTATCACAGTTTACCTGGTCCTCAAAGTAGTTCACCATGGAAATGTAAACCATTTCCCAAAGGAAAAATGCATTCTTCATAGAATTTTATGGTAGCCTACTGTTCATAAAAAAGGGAAGACTAAGAATTATTATAAAATATTATCTAATATATAGAATGCTAACAGGACAACTGTCAGTCAATTCAACAAATTTATATTATAAGTAAATTAGAAAAGAGAGCTATAATATGCCTGCAGTCCATGATATAGGCCCTACTATGCATTTTTATTTATGGATTATAATTATAATTAATTAATAAATGATAAATAATTAAGTATCATTGTAATTCCTAGTTCCATACTACTTACAAACTGCACACAGATGTTTCTCTATATAAAGATTATTTTACTCAAAATAATACCTATTATTTTCTTAATTTAGTAATACAGTCATACATGTTAAATATATCTAATAATTCTAAATAAATTGGGTAAGTTGTACAAATTATATCATTTAAAATTCAACTTGAAACTAAGACCACTTCATAAGTTGATAAATCATCTGATCTCCTATGTTCATAGTTCAGTTTTACTTGTGGCAGTGTTCCATAAAGTTGAGTAGTACATGTTAATAAACGTAAGATTAACTCATGAATCTTCACATTCGTCTGACTAAAATTTATTTAATTTGTTAAGAATACATGGCAGTGGCCATGTAGAGATACCATTCGATCCAGATCAGACAGTGGATTGGGGCAGGTCAAACAAGTCCCAAGCTAGGACTTGGGTAGTCTTTCTTCATGATTGCCAAGAGTCCACCAATATGACCACCATAGTGAGATTAATGGTATGTCTACTGAAAAGGCCTGATGCTATGTTATATAACAGTTCACCATTTCTTTCTAATATCTGATACAATAACTTACTACTTATTATTTATAAAGCATGTTTAACGGATCTCCATATATGACAGCACTAGATACATTTCTGGGAAATACTTGCTTGGAATAGAGTTGCTTTATAAAATGTATGCAGTTTTGAGCCTTACCACCTCTGGTGCTTGGTGAGGACGCTGAATATAAATGCAGGACAGACGCGAATTCATGTTGTTTCCAGGGTCTCAGAGTCAGACATTATGATACGTTTATGGTCTGGAGTTCGTCCTTAGTAAAATATCAAACTATAAGTTGAGCCCATTTTTCAGGGTACAGTTTTCATAAAATTAAAGATAATTGTGTTCTGTAAGTAGTATTGCATTTGCTGTGTTTTTAAAAAAAACAGGCTTTGGCTTTCTATATACACACATAAAGTTTAAAATGTTTGCAATTTTTGTATTTACGAAAAAAGAGGAAAACAGTCCTAATTTCACCACTGCCTCCATGTTATTGCCAAATTCTCCCTATTGAAATATATATATTTTAAATTCATCCTCCTTGTAAGTAATGAAGTTGAATAATGAGACAGTGTTTCTAAAATCATCTGATCGTGAACTACCTCCTCACACCTTCATCTGAGAATTCCTATTTTCTATTCTAATGAGTAATACCCTCTCATCTTTTGTAAAAATATTTGGATTCTAAATATGAAAACAGTCATTTTCAAATACAAAGCTTTGCCATTCTGCTAAAACTACAGGCAGATTTCTATGAAAACTGGGACTCGTGCTATAATAATTAAAGTAAAAATATAACATCTTTTTTATAAACCTCTTCCCAGTTAACAAATGCCAAATACATTTCTTGGATAAATAAAATGAATGCAGTAAACCTTGTGAGTAAAGTATTCACTTAAAAAAAAGAAAAGAAGCCTAGTTCTTCTAGGTCAACATTTGACACACGGCATTAGAGTTTCATATATTCTGTTTTCATGTCCCTGACCTAACTGTGACAACAGGAACAGAGAGAGCCGCCTACTTTTATGAGATGGGTGGGTAATTAGATTTGTAGGCAGGGGTTGGGGTCGCCTTTTACACTGAGGCCTTGGGAGGAGAAGAATGATCGGGTCCATTGCTGTGGTCAGGCTACCTGCAACGCGTCTATCTGCCCTCCGAGACGCGTGCTGACCTAAGAGCTCTCCTGTTCTTTCTGAGTTATTATGACTTTGCTGGCACCAGGCTCCGGGTGCCTCATTGCAATGAAAACGCACAAGCTGATTATCTAGTGTCGATGATAATGAAAGAGGATTTTGAGAGCTAGCTATTTATGGCTCAAGAAATGATCTGCAAGCCCAATTAAACACTTCATTTAAAACTTTCTATCAGTTATTAGAAACCAACAGCATGGCTATGGTAACAGCATACCACACAGACTCAAACGGCTTTGTTAGGATTAATCTCTTGAATCATAAATAAATGAATAAAGAGAGATGACAGGGCTATTTGAAATGCTTAAGCTTTCCAAAACGAAATAAAATCTTTTTACCTGCTCGGTGATTAGGTATAAATAAACCAACTTACAGCACTGACCACATGTCTTCATTTAGAAGCCACCCACATTTAGTTGCTGAACTTGACCAGAGAAATTTCAGAGGATAGTAATTATAGAGGCAATTTCAATATAAAACCACACAGGGAATTAATTTAGGGTAATAATAACCATGGCCTCTAAACAAAGATATAGAAATTAGACTCTGTATCTTATTTAACTGAAAGAGGTTAAAAAGAAAATAGCCATACTGTTCTCCACGGTGGCTGCACCAGTCTGCATTCCCACCAGCAGTGCAGGAGGATTCCTTTTTCTCCGCATCCTCGCCAGCACTTGTCGTTTGTTGATGATAGCCATTCTGACAGGTGTGAGGTGGTACCTCAATTGTCATTTTGATTTGCATCTCTCAGATGATTAGTGACTTTGAGCATGTTTTCATATGTTTCTTGGCCTTCTGTATGTCCTCTTTAGAAAAGTGTCTATTTAGGTCCTTTGCCCTCAAAAAATTAAAAATGGAACTTCCATTTGACCCAGTAATCCCACTTCTAGGAATATATCCCAAGAAAACAGAAACACCAATCAGAAAAGATATATGCACCCCTATGTTCATAGCAGCACAATTTACCATAGCTAAGATCTGGAAACAGCCTAAGTGCCCATCAGTAGATGAATGGATTAGAAAACTGTGGTACATCTACACGATGGAATACTATGCTGCTGTAAAAAAGAAGGAACTCTTACCATTTGCGACG
>NW_005353629.1:1718290-1728633 GCF_000412655.1 Myotis brandtii
GGGTGGGTAAGAGATCAACCAAAGGACTTGTATGCATGCATATAAGCATAACCAATGGACACAGACACTAGGGGTGTGAGGGCATGTGCCAGGGGGTGCCAGAGGCTGGGGGGAGGTCAATGGGAGAAAAAAGAGACATATGTACTAACTACTATTTGTAATACTTTAAACAATAAAAACAGACTTAAGGTCACAGGAAATTAAACTAATTTTAAAATTTTACATGCATATTTTGTTGGACTTGATATAATTAATGCAAGATTTTTAACATTACATTAGGAAAGAAGTAGAACAAAAATGTGAAACCCCCCCAAGAAATAAAGGAATGATAAAAAAAGAAAATAGCAATGAGCATAGAATTAAGGAAAACTGCAGTATTAATAAAACATCGATTTCCAGATCCATGTCTCCCACATAACAATGTGTGGCAAGACTGTGCTGTGCTGCTTTCTAGAGGCATATTTAAAATGTGATATAGCCCAGCCTGTGTGGCTCAGTGGTTGAGCCGGAATCGAACCTGGGACCCTTGAGTCCGCAGGCCAAAGCTCTATCCACTGAGCCAAACCAGTCAGGGCGAGAAGAAGGAATTCTTACCATTTGCAACGGCATGGGTGAAAGTAGAGAGCATTATGCTAAGTGAAATAAGCCAGTCAGAGAAAGGTAAATATCACATGATCTCACTCATTTGTGGAATAAAATGAACATCATAAACTGATGAAGAAAAATAGATACAGAGACAAAGAAGCATGAACAGACTGTCAAACTTCAGCAGGAAGGCAGGGGAGGGTTAGGGTGGGTAAGAGATCAACCAAAGGACTTGTATGCATGCATATAAGCATAACCAATGGACACAGACACTAGGGGTGTGAGGGCATGTGCCAGGGGGTGCCAGAGGCTGGGGAGAGGTCAATGGGAGAAAAAAGAGACATATGTACTACTATTTGTAATACTTTAAACAATAAAAACAGACTTAAGGTCACAGGAAATTAAACTAATTTTAAAATTTTACATGCATATTTTGTTGGACTTGTTTGATATAATTAATGCAAGATTTTTAACATTACATTAGGAAAGAAGTAGAACAAAAATGTGAACCCCCCCCCCAAAAAAAAATAAAGGAATGATAAAAAAAAGAAAATAGCATTGAGCATAGCATTAAGTTAAGGAAAACTGCAGTATTAATAAAACATCGATTTCCAGATCCATGTCTCCCACATAACAATGTGTGGCAAGACTGTGCTGTGCTGCTTTCTAGAGGCATATTTAAAATGTGATATAGCCCAGCCTGTGTGGCTCAGTGGTTGAGCATCAACCTATGAACCAGGAGGTCATGGGTTTGATTTCCGATCAGGGTACATGCCTGGATTGAGGGCGTGATCCCCAGTAGGGGGCGTGCAGAAAGTAGCTGATCAATGATTTTATCTCTCTTCCTTCCTCTCTGAAATCAATAAAATATATTTAATAAAATAAAATAAAATACGACATAGATACATGTAAATAGGTTGATTTATGCTACATAAATGTTTTGGTTTGATAGCTCTAGTCCTCTGATAATCACATTTCAAGGACTTCCCTTTAGCTCTCAAGTTCGGTTTGCGGGTCTTACTCTGGCAAGAGAGGCGTGAGGATAGAGAGGATAAGGAGAAAGAAACAGTATGAAGACAGTGCAAGAGAACAGCAAGATATATGGTTATTAGGATGAAGGACACAGCATAACAAAACGTTTAAGTCATTTAAACAAAGCATTGTGGGTTCAGATCCCAGCTTCACAATTTATAAGAAGTATGATTTCGGTGAAGTATTTAAGTCCCTTTTTGATTTTTAATTTGAAATAATAATTTCCAATTTTCTAACCTCAATTAGAGATAATAAAACCAAATTTCTTTAGTTTACATTGATAATAGTGGGATAACTGTATTTAAAGTGATTTGTGCGGTTCTTGTTATGTACTTGATCAATTCTTAATGATTCTTCTTCTAAGTTCTTCAACAATTTTTCCTTAGCAAATCTTCCTTTCCATCCCATTTCTATTTTTCCTCATGTGTATTAATTATGATCCAATGATCCTGTATAACTGAGACATTTATGGGTCTAATTGCTATGTTTTCTTTCTTTGACAATTGAGAGAGGCTCACTGGTCCGTTTTTAGCTAAGTTATGAGGAATATGCAGCATTTCAGGGTGAGCAAGGGAGATTAATGGGGATAACACTATCTTCAAACTTTCCACGGAATTGTATTGACCCAGAGGAGGCTTGGCTGTCCTAACGGAGAACTAATGTGTCAGCGTTCACTGTGGTGGCCTGGGATGAGGGCCTGCCAGGAAACGGATTTCAGATTGCTGTAAAAACTGATGTGCTGCTATCTCAGACAGGCAGCACTGGGAAATCCTCTGTTTGTACTTAGAGGTCAGCTTATACTTGAACAGGTCAGGAGGAAACCGGGCACCCATTTGTCAGGTAAATGTCTTCCCTAAAGATACACGAGATTGCAATACATGGTGTGTTAATTTCTTGTAGCTGCTGTACATTTTTGGGATATTTTGGGTTTGGTCTTATTTTGTAATTACCACAAATGTGGGGGCTTAAAAAACAAATTTATCCTCTCATTGTTCTGGAGGACAGACGTTTGAAATAAGGGGATGCTTGGCTGCACTTCCCCCAGAGGATCTTGGGAGGATCCATTCCACGCCTCTCTCTGCCTCATGGTGGCCGCTGGCTATCTTGGTATTCCATGACTTGCAATAGCATCAATCTCAGACTCCATCTTCACATGGCCTTCTCCTCTGTGTATCTGCTTTAGGCTTCTTCTGCTTCTCGCTTATAAGGACAAATATGATTGTATTTATGTCCCATCCAGATAATCCAGGATAAGATCTTCCTCTCAAGAGCCTGAAGTGCATCTTTTGCCCGATAAGGTAATATTCACAGCATCTAGGAATTAGGATATGTACATAGAGTTTGGGGACCACCATTTAGCCCAGTGGTTCTCAACCTTCTGGCCCTTTAAAACAGTTCCTCATGTTTATACCCCCAACCATAAAATTATTTTCGTTGCTACTTCATAATTGTAATTTTGCTACTGTTATGGATCATAATATAAATATCTGATATGCAGGATGGTCTTAGGCAACCCCTGTGGAAGGGTTGTTCGACCGCCAAAGAGGTCGCGACCCACAGGTTGAGAACCGCTGAATTTTTAGCCCATTACAGATGGCCTTAAAGGTTCTAGGTCTCAGCTGCTATTACTCTGTGATTCAATAAATGATTTCAGTTTTGTACTAGAGGAGCAGCTTCTAAAGGAAGCTCTGAGAGAGTTAGAAAAATATAGGGTCAATGCTACCAGTTTTTAAAAAATACCATTTGCCAAGAGTAGCTCCAGTTCAGCACGTCCATGGAATAGGCGTGTCCTATAGCCTTTCCTACTTTATGTCTCTATCATGTAATGATTTCTTAATATAGTACTTTGATCATATGAATAAAAACATAACATTAAGCCTACAAATATGTGTTGTTATATATGTCATCACACATACGAAGTCAGACAAAATGGCCCTGTTTCTAAGAGGCAATGTGAAAATATATATATGTATTTTTATAATATACAGAAATATTGAACCATTTAAATATTTGAATATATTATTAAAATTAATACATGTGATAAAAATGTATATATTTGCTTCATAAAACTGGTATATAGATAAGAAGTAAAGGAAGGTGATTCAGTAATTATTCTTTCATATTTGTAATACATACAGCATCTTATTCCATATTCACTTAGGTTGATAGGAGGTACTGAACCATGTATCTTGTGGCAGAACAACCATTCCTCTGGAATTTTAAATATTCTAATAACTATTTTTCACATGATTTGAATTCTTAATAATTTAGTATCATTTCACTAAATGATTCTTCTGTATTTTTACAGAATATTTAAGGAAGACAGATTTAATGCAGTTTTATATGACTACATTCATTTTTGATAGTTTGATAGATATTATATCCTCTAATTTTACTCCCTAGTAAAATAACATTCAGTAATTTCTTCTTGAATAATGGAACCAAATGTAAAATTTTTCAAACAAATAGCTATTATTTTTATTTGACATAAAATAAATATTTACATTTTTATGCTGTTTAGGTGTAAACATTTTTTGCATTTCTTAACTGTTCAAATGTCTTTTTAAAAATATATATTTATTGATTGCAGATAGGAAGGGAGAGGGAGAGAGAGACAGAATAATCAGTGATGAGAGAGAATCACTGATTGGCTGTCTCCTGCACGACCCCCACTGGGGATCAAGCCTAAAAAACAGGCAGGTGCTCTGACTAGGAATCAAATCTTGATCTCCTGGTTCCTAGGTCGATGCTCAACCACTGAGCCACGCCAGCAGGGCTTGAAATGTCTTTTTAAAAATGAGATTTTTATCCAGTTTTAATGACAGTGACTAACAAATGTGAGTTAGGTATAAGAAAATCTTTATATTTTAAAGATGCATTAGAATGTTTGAATGCTCTAAGGAAACACATTAGCTTATGAAATACTGCAGCGGTTTTCAATCTTTATCATCTTATAGCATACACAAACTACTAAAATTCTGTGGCATACCAAAAAAAATGTATTTTTTGCCGATCTGACCCAAAAAAAGGTATACTTTTGATTCATTCATACCAGACATCTATTATTGTGTTGGCTACTGTCATTGTTGTTTTTTTTTAAATATATTTTATTGATTTTTTACAGAGAGGAAGGGAGAGAAATAGGGAGTTAGAAACATCAATGAGAGAGAAACATCGACCAGCTGCCTCCTGCACACCCCCTACTGGGAATGTGCACACAACCTAGGTACATGCCCTTGACCAGAATTGAACCTGGGACCTTTCAGTCCGCAGGCCGACGCTCTATCCACTGAGCCAAACCGGTTAGGGCAACTGTCATTGTTTTTTATCTAACAATCTAAGGCAGTGATTTTAACCATTTTAGCCCATTACAGATGGCCTTAAAGGTTCTAGGTCTCAGCTGCTATTACTCTGTGATTCAATAAATGATTTCAGTTTTGTACTAGAGGAGCAGCTTCTAAAGGAAGCTCTGAGAGAGTTAGAAAAATATAGGGTCAATGCTACCAGTTTTTAAAAAATACCATTTGCCAAGAGTAGCTCCAGTTCAGCACGTCCATGGAATAGGCGTGTCCTATAGCCTTTCCTACTTTATGTCTCTATCATGTAATGATTTCTTAATATAGTACTTTGATCATATGAATAAAAACATAACATTAAGCCTACAAATATGTGTTGTTATATATGTCATCACACATACGAAGTCAGACAAAATGGCCCTGTTTCTAAGAGGCAATGTGAAAATATATATATGTATTTTTATAATATACAGAAATATTGAACCATTTAAATATTTGAATATATTATTAAAATTAATACATGTGATAAAAATGTATATATTTGCTTCATAAAACTGGTATATAGATAAGAAGTAAAGGAAGGTGATTCAGTAATTATTCTTTCATATTTGTAATACATACAGCATCTTATTCCATATTCACTTAGGTTGATAGGAGGTACTGAACCATGTATCTTGTGGCAGAACAACCATTCCTCTGGAATTTTAAATATTCTAATAACTATTTTTCACATGATTTGAATTCTTAATAATTTAGTATCATTTCACTAAATGATTCTTCTGTATTTTTACAGAATATTTAAGGAAGACAGATTTAATGCAGTTTTATATGACTACATTCATTTTTGATAGTTTGATAGATATTATATCCTCTAATTTTACTCCCTAGTAAAATAACATTCAGTAATTTCTTCTTGAATAATGGAACCAAATGTAAAATTTTTCAAACAAATAGCTATTATTTTTATTTGACATAAAATAAATATTTACATTTTTATGCTGTTTAGGTGTAAACATTTTTTGCATTTCTTAACTGTTCAAATGTCTTTTTAAAAATATATATTTATTGATTGCAGATAGGAAGGGAGAGGGAGAGAGAGACAGAATAATCAGTGATGAGAGAGAATCACTGATTGGCTGTCTCCTGCACGACCCCCACTGGGGATCAAGCCTAAAAAACAGGCAGGTGCTCTGACTAGGAATCAAATCTTGATCTCCTGGTTCCTAGGTCGATGCTCAACCACTGAGCCACGCCAGCAGGGCTTGAAATGTCTTTTTAAAAATGAGATTTTTATCCAGTTTTAATGACAGTGACTAACAAATGTGAGTTAGGTATAAGAAAATCTTTATATTTTAAAGATGCATTAGAATGTTTGAATGCTCTAAGGAAACACATTAGCTTATGAAATACTGCAGCGGTTTTCAATCTTTATCATCTTATAGCATACACAAACTACTAAAATTCTGTGGCATACCAAAAAAAATGTATTTTTTGCCGATCTGACCCAAAAAAAGGTATACTTTTGATTCATTCATACCAGACATCTATTATTGTGTTGGCTACTGTCATTGTTGTTTTTTTTTAAATATATTTTATTGATTTTTTACAGAGAGGAAGGGAGAGAAATAGGGAGTTAGAAACATCAATGAGAGAGAAACATCGACCAGCTGCCTCCTGCACACCCCCTACTGGGAATGTGCACACAACCTAGGTACATGCCCTTGACCGGAATTGAACCTGGGACCTTTCAGTCTGTAGGCCGACGCTCTATCCACTGAGCCAAACCGGTTAGGGCAACTGTCATTGTTTTTTATCTAACAATCTAAGGCAGTGATTTTAACCAGTGTGCTGCAAGAATTTTTAAAATATGTAATACCTGACTATTTAGACAGGGGCACTGACCTCTTTTCCCTTAGATTGGGTTCTGTCACCATCTTACATTTTCTGAGTGTGGTCTCTGTTACTAAAAACATGTTAGGACTTGTTTACATAATAAACACAATAAACTAGATGAAGTGACTATATCTTATTAACATTTTTGGGCCAGCACCTAGCACAGTTAGTGGAAAAATCTAGTAATAAATGATTGTTGGATAAATAAATTTTCATGAATTCACAATTCAAAGTGGGTCTCTTAAAACTATAATTTTAAGGGCATTAAGTTTCCTGATACCATGAAATAATGTTTGGCAAGCCTTCGTACAGATCTGACATTCTATCTGAACAATACTGGAAATTGTCTTCTAGGGAAATGTACATGTTCTTAGCTATATTACCCTCAAAAAAATCAAGAGGCATTCCTGTTAAAGCTGTTACCCAATATTTTGTCTAATCATTTCTCTAAAGTACTTGTAGTACATGAGGAGTTACAGGTTCACCCAGGCTTACTATCTAATATTTTTAAAAATCTAATTTTCAAAATGTATCTCTATCTGGAATCAATGCCTTACGTTTATATTTTCTACGACTTTCAAGATTCCTAACATTAACATGTTGCTATTTCAACTTTTTGTTTTTTTAAGAGCTCTTCTTTTTCTTTCTTTTTAAAAAAGAATGGCCACTTATTACAGTGACTGGTTGCCCAACAAAAGGAAAGAAAATAGAAAGGCATTCAAATCTCGGTTTCCAGACTTCTTACCTCCTGTGATTTCCAGTAAATTACTTCCCCTCTATGAGCCTCAGTTTCCCTACCTTTACAGCAGCAATGATAATAAAATGAACACCCACCTAAGAGAATTGCCTTGGGGATTAAATGACACAATGTAAGTAATGTTCCTGGTACCTACTAGGAGTTCCTCTACTCTCTAGTGAGGAGAAATATTCAACATTGCACCCAACGTTAAGTGCAAACCCACCAACGTTCTATAAGGCTATCCTCATGGGTGCTCTCCCTTCCTGGTAGTTTGCCAGTGATTGTTCAGCGTTGACATGTCATAGACCCTCCACAGCAGCGTAGTGTTACACTCCTGTCATCAGAAAGCAACCTCCTGATTTCCTGGCTGCTGACTGAAGGTTGAAAGCACGGGTCCTAAAAGAGGGGCATTTCATTTAGACTAGATGGCTGGCATTCTCCTCCGGGGACCTGCACGGATAATTTCATGAATCTTTAAAATACCCAGGACTATGATAGAATGTAATTTATCTCATAAAATTCAGTAAAAGATGAAACTCTTAAGTGACCCCTTTGGATTTTTAATGATTCTATAAATGCATCGCTAAAATAATGTGGAAGGCTAAGTGACTCGCTCAACATGTCAATGTGGGGAATTCAAATACGTAGGTTCTTCAGCGAAATTCCCAGCTCCACGTTATGGACCTACCACTTTTCCTGCATCTACTGCTAAATGCATCTCCTCCATGGCATCCCTCACCTCACTTCAGGCGTTTTGTAAACCTGATGATTCTGCATCGGCTGTTCAGATCGTTAAATTATATTAAAGCTACTCCCTGAATGCAGGTCACTGGTTGCATTTCTTTCCTGGGAGAATTCATTTTTAGTGTTTGGTTTTTTTTTGTCTCTATGTACTTTGATTAAGTAATATGCCACTGTTTGCATTTCTTTACTGGGAGAATTCATTTTTAGTGTTTGTTTGTTTGGTGTTTTTTTTTTTTTTTGTCTCTATGTACTTTGATTAAGTAATATGTTTGGGTTATAAAATCAATAATAGTAAGTACTTTAAGGCTATATGTTTACTGTGCCTACTAAACAAAAAGTCTTTAGTTATTTTTGTACAAATGCTTGATTTTGCTTTCCTAAACACCATGGTACAGTGGAACTTTTGGATTGAAAGAATATCTGAATTTTAATCCAACTATACTTTTTTTTTTCAAAAGAACTATGACTAGATAAATTACAGAGACTCACATTCCTTGTCCATAAAATTTGATACGCTATGAGATTGTCAGGAGGATTAAAAAGAGTAAACTATGTCAACATTTCTTTCAAGGAATGGTGCTCAATAAATATTAGTTCTCTTCTACTTTCCTTTTAATTATACACATTTGTTTACGTTTTCTTATGTGATGAACATGGTATTAAAAAAAATAGAGAATAAGATGAGAAATGCATTTGTAAACCCTTTGTATATCTTTTGCTTTTTTTTCTACAACAAATAAATAGTAAACATTTTCTTATTGTCCTCCTTTAGTGTTCAATATCTTAGGATCATATTTTCTTCCCAAACTATTTTACTTGCTGGCAATTCTTTAAAAAATGTCTTATATCACTACATCCTGGTTGTTGCCAAGTATGTAATATAAGAAATCCTTAAATTTTGACTCTGTTTTTAACCACCGAGAAAAGTTTTTTTACTACTATTTTCTTTGTTGTTTACAAAATATGTTTCATATTCTCTTTCATTCACATTTTACATATACATACTAGAGGCCCATTGCACGAAGAGATTTGTGCAATAGGCCTTCCTTCCCCTGGCTGCCAGCACCGGTTTTCCTCCGGCACCCGGGAGCTTTTCATATTCTCTTTCATTCACATTTTATATATACATACTAGAGGCCCGTTGAATGAAGAGATTCATGCAATAGGCCTTCCTCTCCCCCTGGCTGCCGGCACCAGTTTTCCTCCGGCACCCGGGACCCAGGCCTTTGGTCTGACTGCAGGGGAGAAGCCAAGCCTCTTCAGTCTTCACTCTGGCCGGAGCCTTCAGTCTTCGCTCCGTGCCTGAGTATGCAAATTAACCGCCATCTTTGTTGGGTTAATTTGCATAGTCACACTGATTGGCTGGTGGGCATAGCAGAGTGACATCAATTTGCATGTTTCTCTTTTTATTAGTGTAGATGTATGTTTATATACACACTAGAGGTCCGGCTCATGGATTCATGCACTGGTGGGGTCCCTCAGCCTGCCTGTGCCCTCTCACAATCAGGGACCCCTTGGGGGGATGTCAGACTGCCAGGTTTCGGCCTGATCTCCCACAGGCCAGCCGAAACCTGGCAGTCCAACATCCCCCCAAGGGCTGTAGCAGTGCCAAAGTGGCAGGCGGCCTGCAGCCAGGGAGGAGCCCGAGCTGGGGTCAGGCGCAGCTCTGCTGCCACTCATCCTGGCCCGCTGGGCCTGCCGCCACCACTGCTTGGTAGCGCTGCCACAGAGGTGGGAGAGGCTCCCGCCGCCGCAGCTGCGCTTGCCAGCTGTGAGCCCAGCTTGTGGCTGAGCAGCACTCCCACTGTGGGAGCTCACTGACCACCAGGGGGCAGCTCCTGTGCTGAGTGTCTGTCCCTTAGTGGTTAGCATGTGTCATAGCGACCAGTTGACCGGTCAATCCAGTTTTTGGGTCGTAATGGTCGCTTAGGCATATATATAGGCATATATATATATATATATATACACACACACACATCACAGGCCAAGCCGAAACCTGGCAGTCCAACATCCCCCCAAGGGCTGTAGCAGTGCCAAAGTGGCAGGCGGCCTGC
>NW_005353629.1:1728740-1735407 GCF_000412655.1 Myotis brandtii
CCCGCCGCCGCAGCTGCGCTTGCCAGCTGTGAGCCCAGCTTGTGGCTGAGCAGCACTCCCACTGTGGGAGCTCACTGACCACCAGGGGGCAGCTCCTGTGCTGAGTGTCTGTCCCTTAGTGGTTAGCATGTGTCATAGCGACCAGTTGACCGGTCAATCCAGTTTTTGGGTCGTAATGGTCGCTTAGGCATATATATAGGCATATATATATTATATATATAACACACACACACATACATATACACACACACACACACTTCAGCTTCTTTAAAAATTGTGATATAATTAATTTACATAATTGTTATTATGTTGAACTAGTAAGTCTGATTGGAAATTCAAACAAAACTTGTGCATTTACGATAATATTTATTTTGTTAAATCCCATATTAATACATTATTTACTACTAAAGGCCTGGTGCACTGGTGGGGTCCCTTGGCCTGGCTTGCGCCCTCTCGCAATCTGGGACCCCTCAGGGGATGTCGGACAGCCATTTTTGGCCCTATCCCCACAGGCCAGGCTGAGGGACTCACTGGTGCACGAATCTGTACACCAGGCCAGTTTTGGCCCGATACTGCAAGCCAGACCAAGGGACCCCACCTGTGCACAAATCCATGCACCCGGCCTCTAGTATGCATATAAGATCTTTGGTTAATCCAGTGGAGGATGAGGCCCAGAAATCAGGATTTTAAAAGATTCCCAGGTTATTCTAATGTGCAGCCAAGGTTGAGAACCACTGGGTTAATCTCTTCCTGCCCTTCCCCCTCCTCCTTTCCCTCTGAGATTCATCAGTCTGTTCCATGTTTCCATGCTTGTGCATTGAGCGTCTGTCCCCTGGTGGTCAGTGTGCATGATAGCTACCGGTCAAATGGTCGAATGGTTGCTTAGGTTTTTATATATATAGATGGTCAATTTAATAGTACCTTTTCCAATAGAAATATTCTTGGTAATTTCATAGACAATCTGCAATCTTATCCCACATTTCCTGAAAGCCAGGTTAAGTGCTAGTGAGTTATTTGCTAGATGCAATCACAGGACAGGAAGCGGAGGGGAAAGGAAATGCCAGGGCCATAAGGAAAACAATACAAGGTAACATGTTACTCTACTGGCCTCTGCCTCACACCAAGTTGTGTAACAGATACAGTTATATCCGGCAAAGAGACCACAGGACATCACCAGACAGGCAGTTGGGGGAAAAGAGTCACAGAACAGTCCGTAGAAGGGGAAAAGAGAAAGTTTTAATGCTCCATATACTGTTTCTCATTGCTCAGAGCGCATCATTTAAAGAATTAAGGCTTTCTTTCATCCTACTGTCAGCTTCTCCGAAGCCCTACCCACACCCCAAGGTATTGGGCTTCTCCCACATCTGGGAGTGATCAGAAATGCCAGAAAGTCAAGGTGTGTGGTCAGTTGGCCTCTCAGAGCAGCAATAACCAAGGGTGAGCTCCTACTCCTCTTGGGCAAATGCCTAATAAACCAAGATGGTAAAATTAAAAGCGTAACTGGGGAGAAGGAGCTGCAAATGCAGCTGGGACAGAACCAGTGGCTAAGGATCTGCAGTTTGGTGAGCCACATGGGATTTGTCTGAGGAATCTATACCAGCTCCTTGCATGTATTACATATTTCATTTATATCATTTTTTTTATAGCAGGCTGGTACCTAACCTTTCGATGCTATTCTAATGCACATAGGAAGCAGCACTGCACCAACCTAAATACACAGAAGACTCTGTTTTCTTTCCCCTTTAAAAAACAAATCACCTAGTGAAAATTAGTAAGAGTAAATATTCTAAATAATTGGAGTCACATTTAAAAATACATCCATAGCATTTTGGTGTAATTGCTTCTGGGACAGAAGTGGCTAAGGATCTGAAGTTTGGTGAGCCACATGGGATTTGTCTGAGGAATATATACTAGCTTCATGCATGTATTACATTATTTCATTTATATCATTTTTTTATAGCAGGCTGGTACCTAACCTTTCGATGCTATTCTAATGCACATAGGAAGCAGCACTGTACCAACCTAAATACACAGAAGACTCTGTTTTTTTCCCCTTTAAAAAGCAAATCACCTAGTGAAAATTAGTAAGAGTAAATATTCTAAATAATTGGAGTCACATTTAAAAATACATCCATAGCATTTTGGTGTAATTGCTTCTGCTACTACTGTTATTATTCTTCCCTTTTAAGCAGCAAAGTGTGTAGCATGCAAGGATTTAAAAATCCTTTTCCCCAGATCATCAGACTAATAACAGCATTTAATTTTTCAAATTTTCTTGTAAAATGTCAAGCTTCAGTAAATGATTACATATTATGTAAAAATCTTAATATATCACCAATTTCTACATTAAATCATTATGTTTCTAAAAGCATAATTTTAGTGAATAAATCTAATTTTCATAGTTTATCCCCTTTTATTTTTTCCTTCAAAATACATTAATTCTTTGGTGGAGGTTTACTGAGTGAAGTTAATTATTTGCTGTTAACATTAAATGAGGCGGTAACCCTAAAATAAATTCAGAGAAACCTTATTCCAAAGACTTAGAAAGACAGAATCATGAATTGTTCACAGTCTGCAAGTGGAACCACTCTCATAAACTGCCTGAGGAAAATCATGATCAAATGGATTTCAAACAAACTTGGATGAGAGAGAACGCTGAGTTGTTTTTGAAAGAATTAATACCACAATATTAATTTTTCTTTACTGCATTAAATAGATTTATATGGCTAGGAGGGGATTGGGGAGAATGAGTAGAAAAGGTAAAGGGATTAAAAAATACAAATTTCGTAACAAAATAGTCATAGGATATAAAGTTGATATTATTAAATATAGTAAATAATATTTTAATAACTATGTATGGTGCCAGGTGTGTACATGAATTATCGGCGGAGCACTTCATAAATTTTATAATTGTCTAACACCTAAAACTAATACAAAATAGTAGTGAATTTCAAGTGTAATTGAAAAATAAAATAAAAATTTGATTCTATACCTAATTTTCTTAAATGCACACTTCCAATTATGCAATTAAGGGAAATCAGAAAAAAAAACCTTAAAATATAATACACACTTTATTTCAAATTACAATATGTTAAAATATCCTAAAACTTTGACTCATACTTCTGTCCTAGTAATAAATACACTATTGATACATTCCCTTTACAATTAAGTATTGGAAATACCAAATCTGGGTGTCCAAACTAGTTTAATATGGGCATTTGTATGGGTACTATTTCATGAGGAAAGATTGTATCTAAATCAGCAAGGTTGGATTTATTTTCTACTCATGGTGTATATATGTGTTGAGTGAGTGTATGATTAACAACATTTTAATGAAATGGAATTATTTGAATAGAAATAGAATTGAAAGTGGACTTTAGATACACTGATGTCTAGAGAGAATTATTTACCAATGTGACCAGAGGCAAGTCTACCAGCAGAACTGTATATGGGTAACACACATCAGGCAACAATGGGAACAAAGGCTACATTTCTGGACAATTTCAGATTCCTGGGAGCAAACACTACTGAGTTTTCAAAGTATATGATGGACCAGCATTCAGGAGATAACTCTCACGGTCAAGGGCAGATGATTTCAAGATGGAACGAGAACTAATTCAAAAGACTTTCTATGGATTTTAACAAGTGAAGATGGCTTTTTAAAAAAAACACAACAAAGATTTTTAAAAAATGGAATCAAAGGATTTCCAAGCTGTAGTCCAAACTAATGACCTTTTGCCCAGCCAGTGTGGCACAGTGGTTGAGCCTCCGCCTATGAATCAGGAGATCACAGTTCAATTCCCTGTCAGGGCACATGCCACCCAGCCAGCGTGGCTCAGTGGTTGAGCCTTGGCCTATGAATCAGGAGGTCACAGTTCAATTCCCTTGTCAGGGCACATGCCTGGGTTGAGGGCTCGATCCCCAATGTGGGGTGTGCAGGAGGCAGCAGATCACTGATTCTCTCTAGTCATTGATGGTTCTTTCTCTCTCTCCCTCTCCCTTCCTCTCTGAGGTCAATGAAAGTATATTTAAAAAATAAAGATTTTTCTATATCACAGCCAGTGTTGTAGAGTGTGTTGACCCTGATTCTCACCCTATTCTCTAATCAGGTTACTTTAATTAACAAAATTACTGTGTTTTCACTTAATCAACAAATACCTAGCATTTCATAAATTTCTAGCTTCCCATGTGTTTTATTTAATATACTAAGATTTTCTTTTCAGTACTTGACCTAGGAATTCTGAGGACCTGAGGGGTCCTTCATTGCTGCCTGCGTTGCTGATTTTCTTTCCTGACCATCTCGTGTCCTCTCCTGCACCATCCCGTCTTGCTCCTCAGCTCTGCCTGTGCCATAGCTTTCTCTTGTATGTTATTTGTAACATTAATTCCTGAGTTGGTGATTTATGTACATATTATATACATACATCAAGTACAACAACAGATCTCAGAATTTTAAAGACAATTCAATAGCTTATAGGAGAATACTTTTTGTTTACTTTTTCTGAGTTCAACATTTAAGGACAGCTGGTGTACTGATTGGCATTTCTAGGCCATGGCTGTGAGAAGGGTTTCCATGGAGTGTAACGCATAGCTTCCAAAGGATAATTTGTAGGTCTGCCTTTTCCTTCATGTGTCTGTGGCAAACATCTTAGGTAAATTGTGGTGGTAACTATTTATTCTACATTCATTTTTATAGCATATAAAGAATGTGAACTGTCAAGGATAAATCTAAAGTAACATGAGTGAAGAAAGAAAAAGTTGTGGATTTTAAATAGGAATTACATTAGAAAGAAAATGGAAGTAAGAAAATTTCCTGTGTTCTCTTTTGAAAACGAATTATGACTTTATTTACATATATCAAATCATGCTTTCAACACCGTGGTGGTGTTTTTACACATTTTTGTTCTCTTATCTGAATTATATGTTGTAATGGAAAATACTAAATAATTTTTATAAAAAAATATGACCTCTATGAAGCCCAGTATCCATTTATTTGTAAGTAATAAAAATATAAATAAATACCAGCTCAGCATCAACAATAATTTAACATAATGTACATTCTACTGTAATACCAAGGGAAGGAAAATAAGTACCAGAGAGCTCAAGTAATAATTCAAAGTCATTATCACTCTTTATTAGATAAGAAGGGTGAGGAAAAGAAAATTTATGAATTGCCATTGGAGAAATAGTAAAAAGGACAAGTAAACACAGTTTCAGAAGCTTACAATGATAGGCATGCATGACTTCATGATCTACAACAGTGATGGCGAACCTATGACACGCGTGTCTGAGGCGACATGCGAACTCATTTTTTTGGTTGATTTTTCTATGCGAACTCACTTTTTGGTTGATTTTTCTTTGTTAAATGGCATTTAAATATATAAAATAAATATCAAAAATATAAATCTTTGTTTTACTATGGTTGCAAATATCAAAAAAATTCTATATGTGACACGGCACCAGAGTTAAGTTAGGGTTTTTCAAAATGCTGACACGCCGAGCTCAAAAGGTTTGCCATCACTGATCTACAAGTCCTTTTCCTCATTTCTCCTGTGGCTCTAATGTATACAGCTTATCATATTAAGACTTTAAATCTTCCCTAACAGTAACATTGGAGTTGTTAATTAAAAATTATGATTTCAAGTTCTGTACTTCATTTTATCTTTAACATACTCATAGTTTCAAATAAACATACTAGTTACCATTCTAACTGAATTGATATCATTTAGATAAAACTGCCATACTTCTGCCTTTGAAAATAACCCTTTTTTTATTTCAGTTATAATTTAGAATGACAGAAAAAGAGCTAGTCTTAATTTATTCTTAAAGAGAAATGTATACTTTAGAACTAGTAGTCTCTTGTTCTAAATTTAGAGCATATAATTATCTACTGTGTTCAAAAATTATTTAACTGCAGTCAATAATGTATTGTTTACTCTAACATCAGGTCTAAAGAATTGCCACCACTTGGAATATTATTTCTAATCTATCCTAAAATGTCTTTTTGAAACCATTTCATCTACTGTCCCTTTCTATAGCCGTTACATCCATTTTATCTGGAAAAATGCTAAACATCATTTGCTATGCTCTGCCTCCTCTCTCCCCTATGTCAGAGAAGAAATGTCACTGGTTTACACGTGAGTAGATCTGTCTACACGATGACCAGGTGTAACGATTAAATCTACATGTTGAATGTCTGATCACACCGGAGTATTTCTAAATATCAGAGGACGGGGAAAAAGGCCTCTGCTTCTACCGCTAAGGAGTTGACATAACCCTCTCTGAAGGCAGGGGTGGTCTTTTGGTTAGCAAAGTGCATTGACAGCAACATTGGTCTAATTGTGTGCAGCTGGGGCATAATTTAGAGGTAAACAAACAGGTAGCTGTGTTTTCCCAGATAAGAAAGTAAGTAAAGATTGTTAGTGAGGAAGTCATAAGAGAGAAAGACCTTGCTGGCTACTCTGCAAAATAACCCTACTCTAGTCCAATGGATTAAAAAGCAGATTCAGAACTCAGACATCCTGGGTTTAAATCCCGCTACCCTATTTCCTCGCTCTATGACCATAGGTACTTAACAAAATTATATATATATATATCCTGGTGCATGAAAATTGTGCACTTGGTGGGGTCCCTCAGCCCGGCCTGCACCCTTTCACAGTCCGGGACC